>NC_090767.1:5169327-5176833 GCF_036898095.1 Palaemon carinicauda
GATACAAGATAGGCGTGTGATTTACATTTACCTTTATATTTCAAACTAGATTCTTGACAATGTTTTCTAGATAAAACATGGTCAAAATAATGTGCAATATTCAATAATATAAGATTTTGCTTAATGTATAAATCTGTTCCTGCTGTCCACATAATAATCACATTATTTGTGTTAACAGATTTAATAAAATTTAAAAATTCTAGCATAAAGGGGCGAGTATAAGTACTTCGTAGATTGTTAGTACAATTATTCTCTAAAATATACATATCGTCATACACAGCTAGAGTATTATCAAAGTCAATTACAAAAAGAACGGGCGCTAAAGGTGATTCTTCTACAAAGCCCGATAAATCCGTTTGAAAAAAATCTTCAGATAAATCATCCTCGATATTGTCCTCACCTTTTAATAATAACGTTGGATTTTCTTTATTGTGTTCTGACTTTTTATTTAATAAATTAGGATAGTGGTATAAGAAAGAATTACTCGTATTTTGCTTATTCATTTTGAATTATGGAGGATGCAGATAATTTTTTAAAATATAAAAAAAAACAAAGAAAAATAAAGACAAAATTGTTTTAAATGATATCAACACAAAAAATGGTTGCAATGACGATTATAGTTATGAAGATATGTTAAATTTTGTATTAAGCAAATTACCCATAAACGAAAAAAACAAAACAACCAAAAAGTTTAAAATAAAAAAACCTGTATTGTTTTATTCGGGAAAAAAAACTTTGTACTCAAATTTTTTTGAAACCTGTTATAATTTGAATAGAGAAAATGCACACGTTTTACAATATATTTCATCTGAACTTGGTTGTATTAATACAAGTATAAACTCTAACAATGAATTGGTCCTGCGTGGGAAGTATACATTAAATGATATGGAAAATATTTTAAGGTCCTATGTAAAGAAATTTATAAGATGTAAAACTTGCGCGACCCTTAATACAATTATGAAAAAGGATAAGAAATCCAGGTTAATGTATAATCAGTGTATTGAGTGTGGGTCTGTATTCCACCTCGAATGCATTCAAACTAAATATTATCAAGCTTTTATTAAAACGTAACTATAGGTGGTTTGTTTTACGTTTCCTATACTAAATTTATGAATTGGGTTATGATTATGTTATTTGTGTGAAATCGTTGCTTATCTTTTTATTTTTAATTAATCCTTTAATTAGGAATCCGTTGTTTTGTATGAAATTCAAATATAAATAATTTATATTAAATAAACAAAAAATATTATTATTCGTTTTTCCTATATATATATATATATATATAACAAAAACAAGAGATACATATATATTATACGTGTATATATTGATCGGTCAATTCTCTTGAATTAAACATTTAGTTATAAAGACCATGTTTTTATTAAAGAAGAAAAGTAATGATGTTTACTATCGGGTTTCGGATGAATATAAAATTACTAGCAATGATCAAATTTTTCGTGGATATGGTGTAGAACATGTAACAACAACAGTACGCGGTAGAAATTTTGAAGATTGTGTCTATATAACGATGGTAATCCCATGTCCCATTCAATTTTCTTGTATTAAAGAAAAATTATTGACACTTAAAGATGATTATTATTATGAATGCCACGAAAATCATAGATCATTTGTTAATTTTATAAATAATAATCCATATGGACGCTTGATATCTTTATATAATAAAATTGATATAAATTCTTTAAAAGATAACCAGAAATTGAATGTTGTATTTTTACAGGCCTTTATATTACTTAATAAATATGATCGATATTTTGAGACTATTCATAAAGCTTGTGTGTTAAGTAATTTTAAAAATATAAAAGAATTTTTTCCAAATTTTAATATTGATTTATGTAGAACTACAAATTTATATACAAATTACCACAGAAAAGATATATTTGAATATATTTCCAAAAAAAATGGATTCGATGTTTGTATTGTACGAAGGGATACAATGAAAAAATGTTTTGAACTTATTTGTGAATTTATTAAAAAAAAGGAAATAAAAGATGCACCAGACGATTTCTTGGACAAATTCAAAAAATTTTTAAATATAGGAGTCTCATATAATTATTTGGATGCGCAGAAAAATGATAAACCGAATCAATATGAAGATAAATTATTTATAACACCAAACACGGTGCCATTATTTTCTTATGATATGCACGCAAATTTGTGCCTGGAAATATATGATAAATTTGGCGCTCTTTGTGGAGAAGCAGTTAATACATATATTTCAAATATGTTTCATGTATTACTTGATGGGCTTCCAAATGTTATTATGTTGAACGAAAAAGATCACTTAAGATTTGATAAAAGTATATCTAAGGTAGCAACCAATCATTTAAAGCGGAGACAATTAAATATCCATAATATGCCAAACATCGACCCCCAAAGGTATCCAGTATATATATTTTCAATGCTCGATTTATATTATTGTTCACATAATACTTTCCACGACGACAACGCGGTAGAATTATCTAAAAAGTTAATAAAAAAACAAAATTGGATAGAATATATTTTAAAGGACAAAAAGATTATTAGTGAGATATATGTAGTTATATCTAAACCAGAACTTTTAACAATTGAAACATATATAAATACGTTATTTAATAAAGATGTAAAGTTTGATTATATTATTTCAAATCACCACAAATCTTCTAATTATTTAAATGATAAAGCCCTTAATATGTGTGAAAATGTTATTACAAAATATTTTCCATATTCTCAAAATTTTTTTCGAGATCAACAGTTACGATTATATAAGTTTGAAGATTATAGGCGCGCGTTGGGAAAGTCTTACTTTCCTTGTTCCGTTGATGATATGTACAATTATCACAAACACATATAATTATGTGATGAGTTATGAAAATCTAGAATTTTTGGGCAGTAATTATAATCACAATAATGACACATTGGATTTATACAGTTGTAACCTGTACCCCAGTGATAGGAGGATCAACAAATATATAACCCTTTACAGAAAAGAAGATGATGATAGTGATAATGAAAATAAAAATAAAAGGATCAGTACCTAATCATACTCGAAACAAAGGGAATGAAATAGTCCTACTTTACTGATTGTTTTTTTTATTTTATTTGTTGTCATCTCATTATTTAATTGATTTTAAAAAGATTATTGGTTATTGTAAGACAATGATATATAAGTCAACCAATCTTTGTGTATCGTAGTTTTTTGTTGGTTTCAAATGTTTCGCTTTCCCGTTTACGCTTCTGAAGAGCATTGGTATTATGAAATGAAGTCAAACTATTTTGATAATGTTGTAATAAAATTTGTTTAAAATTTTCTTGGTTGATTTCCATTTCCTCGTGATAATTATTTTCTTTATAGACATCTAATTGTTTTATAATTATAGCATTATTTTTCGCCAATGTTTTTAAATCATTGGAAATATTATACATATTCACACTTAACCCATTAGTTCCATGGTCAAAAGCATTTGAATCACCCAAACATATATTTAAAATATTACTTTTTACTCTGAACAATTTATCATTTGATAATGGTTTTTCAATGGTTTTGTTTTGTAATTCCTTTTTTGTTATTTTTGTACATACAAAGGCACAATTAGATATATTTTCGTCTTTATTTAACACGCAAATCTCATTATCACTGGTTAAACAAATTCTTTCGGGGACGTGTTTTTTATCATACAAATCAAATAAATCTGTAAATATTGATTTTCTTATAGAGGTTAAAAGCGTCTTTGGGCGAAGGGTATTATTTTTTGTTCTTAATTCTAAGATATTACTATCATTATTTATCAGAAAATTATAAACTGAAATATTTTCAGTTTTTATTTCCATAGGAGCCAAAGAATTCATAAAATCTCCAATAATAATTCGAATGCGGTTATGTATAGCAAATAAATCTATTTTCCCTTTAATTATTTCTTGTTCTGATGGAATTATACAATAACAAACATCATTATAACAAACCTTTCCCTTTTTTATTAAAAATATCCAAATTGTATCGAATAGCTTAATGTTTTGTATAGCATTTTCCCAATATTTTATTACATTAGACTGAAGTAAAAATACATCAATTGGATCCATACAACTACTAACACATCGTATAGTAGGATTTCGATCTCGATGGTTCTCAATTTCATATACATTTGGAAAACTATATACGTTTTCTTTGATATATTTGAGAATTTCTGTTTCTCTGACCCGAAATAAAGTATTTCTGGAAGGAAGATAATCTACTACTTTTCTCTCCTGAATTTCTTTCTGAGATGGAATTTTTATGAGGTATATAGTATCCTCGTCATTCATTTTATTGAATTTTGTATATTTTCCCATTAACCATACAACATTAATATTTCCACACATAATATCCTCAAAATTATAAATGGTTTCTTCGGTGTTATAAATATTTTCATGAATATTATACTCTATAGTTTTTGCTTTATTGTGGTCATGAATATTTTGCATAACATTTGTTGAAAGTTTCAAGACTTCACTTATTATATCTTCATTCAACACTACGATACCGTTGTCTATTTTATAACTTACATTCATACACGAATTATTTTCACTATTTTCATTTAAATCCTTAATAAAATTTTGATATTTGTTAATATCTAAATAAGGATTCTCCTTCAGTTCTGATGCCTTTATTTGTTCAATTCTGTTTTTTGATAAGGGCTTTGAAATAGTTTTTTCTTGTATTTCATAACAAGTTGGGCGTAAAATATAAAAATATGTTTCATCGTTGTGAGTATCGTTATATCCTCCAATTATCCAAAACTGGTCTTGGTTTTTATTAAGTATAAAACTGTTGTAAGCATCATTTTTATTTGGCAATATCACCATTTTTTATTTAACCAATGAAAACATGACATTATTATTATTATTATTATTATTATTATTAATTATAAAAAGGGAAAATTTTATATATATATATATATATATATTATAGCAACAGCAATATATAAAGGGGCCAACTCCCTTGTTTGAAAGTAAAATAGAACACGACCTAGGATACTCTCCTACAACAACTATTACTTGCCGTACCTGCCCATTTTAATAGAAATTAACAATGGATAAATTTATTACACACGAGGATAAGAAATATATGAGTTTACAGTTAACTGATGCGAGAGAAAATCGAGGAGATGTTTATTTTGCAGTAGATAATTATATAAAGGGAATGAAATTGATCAGAAAAAATCATAAGCCTAATTTATCCAGTCCACAGGATTTACAGTTGTTTCTGCTTTATGAAAATACTCCTCAAAACAAATTTCTAAATTTTCATATTTACATAAATAATATCATGTCTAACAGAGATACGGCCATTCAGATTAAAGAATATGCTGGAGTAAATTGTGACGACTCGTTTATAACTAAAAAACACACATCATATATGCTTTCCAGACTAATTTCCGATGATAATCAGTTACAAATTAAAATTTGTGAAAATTCTCAACCCAGGGAAATAATTGATAATGACGATCTAATGGAAAGAGCGAATCCTACCGCTATATTGGTGTTTAATATATCGGCTGGTAATTGTACAACCCCGCACGTAGGAGCATTAGAAGTTTTAACAGATTCTTGTTTTGATGAGGTAGACCGAGGAAATAGGATTATTGCTTCAAAAACTGAATTAGCTTTGGGTGGAAAGACTGGCCAAAAATTTAAGTGTGTGAATTATAAACAAGACGATGATACAAATTCTTTGTACAAAATACATATCTATGCTACGAGCGACGACGTTGCTTTTGAAAAACTTAGGTGCATAAGATCTGTGTAAAAATGAACTTTTTAAATAAAAAAAAAAACCCCGATTTTTTTTATTGTCCTTGTGTTTTAGTGTGATTATTCATATTTTTTTCCTTGTTATAATTTAACTATACCCAAAAGGTAAAACCTTTTCAATCTCTCTTTTAACTTTTATATTATTAGTAGTGGGGGGAATGAATACCGGGGGTGAGGAACATCCATCGTGTCTAATAATCTATTAATTGATACCAACAAAGATTGTATCGTATCAGGATTAATAAATTTTATTTTATCAGTATTATTTTGAGGTGTTGGCTGGGATGAGGACAAAAAACTTTTATCAAAATTTATACTATCATCCATCATAATATCTTGTTGTTGTTGCGTTTCTGGTGTTGAATTTGGATTTGAAAGAATCTCATCATTAATTTCATAATTTAATGTAGGAATTGAAGTAGCTATTCTATTTTGAAAAACGTTATTTATATCTCTTGAATCTATTTTATTCATATAGGGATAACCACCATTTTGAATATATGGATGAAATATTGGTATGATATCTATTTCGTCGACTTGTGATAAAGAAGGTGGTGGGGTTGATAACCCCAATTGATCCTCCATTTTTTAATTACACGTGTTTTTTTCGTTTGAAATCATTTTCATATATTGCTATTGTATTATCATTATTATTAATTCTCCTCTTATTTATAACAGAAATCTTTTCGTCGTTTATCATTATATCTTTTTCCTTGAGTCCGTGAAAACGGCGGTTTTGTGAATTTCTAGGCCGTCTTTGTATATATCATCACAAATTAATAATTCATCATCAATAAGAGATGTATGATAGTGTTTTGATAAAAATATTATGGCATCAGATACGGATGCTATATTTATATATTTAAGTATATTCAAATATAATAACAGATAAGATATACGTTTATGTGTAATTAGATATTCGGGGTCTTCTTCTAAATACAAGAAGTGATTATGAAATGAACTATATCTGTCACGGGTGAATACATATCTGTGGATTTTTGTATATTTTGAGTTATTTTCAATTCGCCAACAAATAAGGAGTCATATAAATATAACGGAGAATTTATTGTACAGTGACACATAGCGTGTAAAAATAATGCAGCCATTCCAACTTGGAATTTATTATCATAATCATTATACATGAAAGTTTGGGGAAATGAGCCATTTTAAAATTCACGGGAAGAGTAGAATCAAATCGAGAACGAAAAGGACATGAATCTTAATCTTGATAATAAAGCTGAACACTGCTCTGAGAATTGAGGTTTATTGTTACCAAATATTAATATGGTCGATGCGAGTTTAACGTTATTACCTGATTCATAATTTGATCGAATAAATAAACGAGAACTACCAGTTATTTGATTAATCAATTGCCTATTAAATGGTTTATTGGCAATTTCATCCATATACCAAAACTTTGCAAAATTGAGCTTTTGGGAAGGTCGTGATATCGATCTACTCGTTGAAGAGTGATTCATAGTATGTGACGATAAAATTCCAGCATGATTACCAAGAACAGATAATACTTGGTTTAAAAATGTAGTTTTTCCTGATTAGTTTCTCCTAGAAAAAAATGAAGGTGTTTATTTTTCAAACTAACACCATGACAAATAGCCCGCATATCAATTTTAATACGTATATCAAGGACGATATATCATAACTAAATGTTGTAATAATGAAATACAAGTAAAAGTTAAACAACAATTACATTTCTACCAATTT
>NC_090767.1:5177333-5249833 GCF_036898095.1 Palaemon carinicauda
AATCCTTGGAGCTCTGTTGAGCGTAAAGGGCATAGCTTTGAATATATAGGACTTTCTGGACAGTCTGAAACCAAGGTAGGGGGAGAAGTGCCCAATTATCAGAGGATGCCAATAATCATCGGTAAGATCAATGGGGATGGTGTAGGCCCCTTGGGGGAGTAGGGTCTCTAAATGTGAGATATTTGGCATCTAGAACTTGTTGCTCTGAATGAGCTTGTTTAATGGGGATAAGTCTAAATGAGTTTGAAGAGTGTTTGAATATTTCTTAAGCACGGAAAATAGAAGTCCTTGAAAGTTCATAGATTTTGTGCATAGGATAACTACTTTCTGGAGGAGATTCCGGACACATTCTTCTAGGAGTTATGTTGTGGGTTGGGAGAAATTCTTGAACTGTAGGGATTTGTCTCCATTTCCAACCTAGTTCTTTTGAGATTATGCTCTGTACCAAAGGATCGAATTTTCATTGATCCTTTAAGCTCCTCATTGATGTTTTGAAGAACCTGCTCCTCTATATGATCTGCCTTTAATTTCTTGACCATTCCAGACTCTTTCTTTCCTCTCGCATTTCTCCCTTGAGCTTAAATGGGGAGAAGTGTGGTAGTGGTCAGTTCGTAAACGGAACTGGGGCCTTTGGACTGTGTAATGTACTGCTGAGGAACCGTGTATATGTTTGGGGAATAGTGGCAACTGTGGCAGTCATGGCAGGTAATGTTTTTGCCTTTAAAGGTTCTCCTAGGCTTTGTGCCTTTAGGTTAAAGTTCTTCTCCTAGGGTAAATTTCTTCTTAGAGGACATACCCCGTTTCTGCAAGTCTCTTGTTCTCGTGTCCTCGACTTCTTTTACCATCTTTTGGTTAAACAGATCTTTCCCCGAGATGTTGGAGTTAATCAATATTTTAGGCTCATGCCTAATAGTTGTTGCTGCTAGGCTCTCCTGGCTAAAAAGGAAGCATGCACATTATGATGGAATGTAGCTAAATGGGCCTGGTCCAAAACTGTAAAGAGGTCAGATTAGCATTTTAAGGTAAGACTGGTGCGACAAAAAAGCTGCCAGTCTTTCTTTGGCCTCCAGTTATCATCATTATTTCTACTTACTAAGTTACAACCCTAGCTGGAATTGGAGGATGCTAGAAGACCAGGGGCTTCAACAGGGAAAATAGCCGAGTAAGGAAAGGGAACAAGAAAAAATACAAATATTTCAAGAACAGTAACAAAATTAAAATGAATATCTCCTATATAAACTATAAAAACTTTAACAAAACAAGAGGAAGAGAAATAAGATAGAATAGTGTGCATGAATGAATCCTTAATTAAGAGATCTCTTCTACTTTTAAAAGCAATTTCTGAATCTGTCGCAACCTATTATTTAACAGCTTTTCTCCTGTATCCCTATCCTGTTTGCTAACTGTAAAGTTGTTTTTGACATCTTCCTAACTATCGGAGTCATATAGGAGAGCAAGAAAATGAATTTGCACTCCTCAAGCTCTGGCAGAGGTCTACCATCCACTACTGCCTTTTTGACAGCCTCCAAACTCTTTGAGGCGAAAGCAGAAAGTTGAGAATTAGAAAACTCGCCTGTCTTGGACTCTTTAATCAACAAGGTTTGAGCTTAACCATTACCTAAAATGATCGTTCACTTGGGAATCATATCATCCTGATAGATGCTTCGTAATTCAACCTCATGTAACAGAAAGAATAATTTTCTATAGAGGAATAAAACTCTAATTCTAAAACAGCCCATGCCTTCACCAATATGAATGTACCCTTCACTCAAAACCCTATATTTTGCATAACGACAAGGGTTTTTTATTGAAAAGTCTGGAAGACTTAAGAGTAGTGGACCCTTGGACTTTTGTGCCTCTTGAAGAACCTCAATCTTCACATCTAGAGACTCTTGAGCTTTTTTATGGTCAACATGAATGTTTTCCATGAATGCTTTCAAGGAAGCCATGAACTCCAAATGTCCAGGGAACCCTTTTAAAGGGGCAGTCGTAATGGGAAGAAGATTAGTAGATGAAGCAGGTGTAGCAGATGTAGGGACAAGGGTTTGCAATGAAGCAGTACGGGGTTCAATACTATTAAATTTCTTATTCCTGATCTAGATATTAATCATTGGCACCGTCGTTCAATTAGTTCATTATGCATGTTGCATAAGATTTTTCATAACTCTGACCATCCTTTACATTCAGACCTCCCTGGACAATTCTATTCTGTTCCTAATACTAGGCAGGCAGTTAACTCTAATAGCCAGGCCTTCTCCATCATGAGGCTCAATACTACACAGTACTCTAGAAGTTTTATTCCATCTGTTACCAAGTTGTGGAATGATCTTCCTAATCGGGTAGTTGAATCAGTAAAACTTCAAAAATTCAAAGTTGGAGCAAATGCTTTTTTGTTGACCAGGCGGACATGAGTCTTTTTATATTTTATTTATGACATATTTGTTTTTAACGTTGTTAATAGTTTATATATGACATATCTGTTTTGACGTTGTTACTTTTTTTTTGAATGATTTATTAATTTGTTCTCTTCATTTATTTAATTCCTTATTTCCTTTCCTCACTGGGCTATTTTTCCCTATTGGATCCTCTAGGCTTATAGCATCTTGCCTTTCCAACTAGGGTTGTAATAATAATAATAATTACCTGCTGACTATCAAACGAGTTATCCGAGGCTTCCATTGTCAGCAAGAACCTTTATCTAACAGAGAGGAAGGAGCTGTCGACATGTTGTCAATATCCAGATGCTTGTCCTGAACCGTGTCCCAGACTTCATGATCTGCAGGCTCCAGTTGTACTGACAAAAGTGTTACCATCGATATCCGATGACCGTACACAGTGGTCACAGGACATACTTAATTTCCAATGATGGAACATAGGGTGTTCCATATTGAGAGCTCTTCTTGAATCCCCTCTCCCAGTGTCTGATGGTTTTCTCATCCTTAAAAACGTTGGTAGCGTGGAATCCAGTATGAAGTAGATCCTTGCCTATACTGCAGTTGGATGGCTCCCCGATAGATAAGGATCCCTTGGAGTAATGACAGTATGCATGTATCCTGCAGGTCCTATGGCCGCAAGGCAACTTTTCCCAATTGGTGCAGGGTACTGTCAAATATTCCATGTTGTCAGCAACCTGAAAAGATAACAAAATTTTAATGAGTACGTTATCGTTACAAAAATTTTCTACATCTTCACACAGAAAAATATATAATATAATTCTTAAAAATTCTTAAGTATTATAAAGTTATATACGGCTTTTCAAAAATTCTACCTATTACTAGCTACCGCTAGGTATACACTACAATGGAAACTCACACCAAACAGCTCATATTTCTATATGAGTTCCTATAGTGTTTTAGAATGGAGGGAAAGTAAACGATCCTTACCAATAGAAAGTTTTTTTCCAAAAATCGGTCGATTAGACAACCTAAGGTGATGAAATCCAATACTATTCTACCTATGGTGACAGCAGCTGTGCCTATGTCAGCAGCTGTGTATAGCTGACATAGGTTCATGGTTTAACCTTTTCCTGCTCGCATGTACGTCGACGCAACTCGGCAAATAGGCATTGCTAATACAGCAGCTGGTAGACAATCCCAGAGAGAACTACTCAGAGGGTAAGAGGAACGGTATAGTCCTGTAAAAAGGATCAGCTGGTATGGCTAAATGCCACCTACCTCGTTCTTAACATTAAATCTATCAAGGATTGGAGTTTTGCCCATAGAAATTAATGACATCCACCTGAAACGGCCAGGATACAAATAATTCTGGAATTTGATGAAAATACCCAAAACTAGGAGGTATCAAAACGTTCAATTTAAAGGATGATTTTCCTCAGATATGATTGGAAGTAGTATTATATAATTACTGCTTCTTGTAAGCTATCGTTTAGTATATGCCAGGTAAGATTAAAAGATTGTTCATGATCTTTGAATTATTACAGCTATACAAAAAAATTTGCAACTAGTAATAAAATAGGGAGGGACATCTCCTTGTTGAAGACAGTAGGCTAATAAGGCTGCTGTCTGAGATCACTTGGTACAATGGGATAGATAATCTATCCCTATGTCAAGTTATCGAAAAGAAAAAGGTCTAGTCTAGGGTTATACATGGACCATACCCTTTGGATTAATTGTGCTAGGAACACAGGAAGCCAAAACTGGAAGTAGAAGGAGGGCAGGGTGTAGACGCAGCCGAAAAGTCTAATGCGACAATAAGGCGGCAAAGGGAATGCTCTCTTCTAATTAAGAAGGGATTGATCCCCTGCCTACTCACATCTATTGCTAGCGACACTCAAGCCGGCAAGTCTGGAGAATATGGCATTGTGGTAACCAAGCAAGAAAAGGAAAATGTGACCTAGCAATGGATCTGAAGCTACAGAGCGAGAGAGGCATAGTCTGAGTGTAGAAAACCGTCTACCAGAAACAAGGTGACTTAAGGCAGCAAGAGAGATGATCCCTATTTAGAATTTATTACCTGTACCTGTCTAAGATTAGGATGACAGAAAATCTTAGCCGGCCAGTCCAGATATATAGCAATTAAGGGGTTGTCAAATGCCAGGGAAAGTCAGACTAGGTAAAGGAACTATAGTTCCACAGCCAGGAGAAAATGCAGACTAATTAGGAAGGCGAAAAAGCAGCTGGCCTATCAAGAGGCAGCCGCTGAGGCTGCCAAGAGAACGAATCCCTATCTAGAATTATTCTCATTCCTACCCGCAAGTAGACTAACAGTCTCACCAAGTTGACGCATCCAAAAATATAGCAACTGAGGATTCCTCGGATGCCAAGGAAAATCAGAATAGGCAAAGGAACCTAATTTCCATTGCAAGAGGGATGTAGTCTAACAAGGAGAGGGAGAAAGAAGAACCTTAGGAAATGGTAAGGCGACAGGAAAGGAAGGCCTAACTGTAGTATTAAAACAATCAAAGTCTTTTCAATGGATCAACATTAAGAAGGTACAGAGAACGAATTATCCCAACCACCTCCCATCTAGACAAAGACTAATGGTAATAGCTTAGAATAAGGTTAAGTCAGCAGATAAGGAAGGCCTGGCTGTCGATATTAGAATAGAATTAGTTTCGTTCTAAGGGATCAACAAAATGTAGGCCAAGGGAACGAATTCCATTAACCCGTGCCACCTATCCAAAACTGAGGCTGAATAGATGATATTGTAATACTTTCGACCTCTGTCAACTATGTCTATTAATATATAACTCAAAATGGAATTGCTTCAAGGAGTCAGTTCCTAGTTATGGCGTACCAGTAGATAGTGAGTTGTGCCAACCGCCAAAAATACCATATGGTTTTTTGCACGAAGGGGATAGAATATTTAGCTATTCTAGGCCATAGACTAAAGGTAATTAGTCAGCCTAAGCCATAGACCAGTTGAGACAACCAAGCAATAAAGCAAATTTGTAACATAGAATAAAACAAATAGAAAAGTATATATGCAACACACTTCAACAAGACCAGTGTATGTAACCAAATAAAAAACACCAGGCATTTGAAAATATGAGTAACCTGCTCCGACCATGCGGCGGCAGTGAGACAAAAAAACAAAAGTATTGCAAAAAATATAAAATTGGAGATGCAAAATTCTCCACCGGCAAAAGGTATTGATCTAAAAAAAATAGGAAAGAAGCAGAAGCATTTATAAATCCCAAAACACACAAAAACTTTGAAAAGCAAAGCTGAAAACTTCCAAAGCATGCATTCAAGATGGCATCTGCAAGAAGGAATGGCGCACCAGTGAACATTTTTACAGTAACACACTGGTGTCAAAATTATTACGGCTCTGCAGCATATCCAATCCTATCCCATATCCATCGGGACAAGGTTTACTCTATTCGGGGAAAGATACAACAAAGAATTTGCTGAGGGAGATCTGAACACTATATAACCACAGGTGATAAACTCCATAAACTTCACTCTAGGAAAAAGCTTTGTCCTCTTCCCAAAAACCTCAAATACTCCACATGTTACCAAATAATGTATACGTCTAATTAAGGTTTCTTTACTAAAGACATCTTACTCTTTGGCTCCATTATTTCGGATATAAAATGTTAAACAAGAGTTCACGTTAATATTGTAGTAAGGTTAAAATAAAGATCTTCACTTTCAAAGCACAAAATTCCTTATGTAGGGTACTCTCTTCAATATCTCTGGTATAACTATCCGGTACTAGATGCTTATATTACGAACATGTTATCAATCAAATAGAAGGAGGTTTGAATTTCAGAGGATTAAATCTATAAGTTTTTGAATTGTTCGTTTATCATGATAACCAAAGAATACAGAAGATAGAAATGGACGACTTGACCATGCATGGCTTAGGTTTTTTCTTATCTGGAGGACCATGGGATAAGAAAAAATAAAAATAAAGATAATAAAGATTAGGAATTAATTAGTAAATAAGATTTTGGTTGGAAGATTAAATCAATATCATATTATATATTAAAGTTAGTAATGTAAAATTAAAGTTACAACTGTTCATGCCAGTAGGCAATGTAATCCTGGAAGTCCCATTGCTTTGTAGATTGAATTGCTTTCGTTATATTCTTCATAACATTTATGCTTTTCAGAAACATTATACAAGTCTGAAATGTTCAAAATATTTCTGGATGACAGAAAAAAAGAATAAAATCAAAATATAATAACAGGAACTTGGTAAATAAATATTGGTTTTGAGATAAAATATACATCCTGATAATTCTAAAAAGCTTTTAATATATTTTTTGTCACTAGCATAAATGATTGCAAGCAACTGAAATAATGTTTATGTTTTGTATAAGTTTCATCAGTTTCCGCCAACACAGGAGCCCGTTTACAGCACAAGGCTGGATAATCTAATAAGCTAGCAAACAAGCCAGGCTAGAACAAAATTAATTCATAAAGGTTATTTGTCGTGTGGATGAACTTTCGAAGAGGGTGAGTGACAAGTTGAATCTTATAATGATCTACTTGAGAGATTCTGAGTTTTCTTTGTAATTATATGATTTTAACTTTACCGCCTGGCAACAGCTCATGCCAACGTCGGTCGTCCCCCTACCATATTGTGAACAAACCCGCCCAATATGGCATGACAAAACCTTGTAACCTTAGCTGGACATTAAAACGCAACAAGGGGGGTAGGTAAAAAAATATTATAAGGCTATGTAATCTAGAAAGGAGAAATATCACATATATCCCCCCAAAAAACCTTAACAGATTATGGGACAGACCAGCAACAGTGAAATAAGTCTTGTAAAAGATGGGAAATTTTTAGAAGAACAACATTGTTACTGCACTGATGAGTTTGAGAGTACTATGATGCAGCAAGGTACACAAAATATTTTTAATAGGGTAACTCACTTATCCGAGGCCTTACCTTTCATTCGCCGGCTCAACCACCTCTTTCCACTTGGTGCAATCCTTTCCAACCGGCTGCTCACTCCCTTATCCTTTAGTATCACCATTATCTCAACTGACATCAGTTACTCACTGTGCTCCTCTCGTATAACTAAGCTCTCCCCCAAATATCCTACTCATACACTTCTCCATATATGTGTAATGTTTCTATTTTAGCTTTGCTCTGCTTATGTGCACTGTACTCCTTCCTCTATTAATCCTTTCGCTATACCGCCTCCCCTCCTGTCTCTGCGCAGGTACAATGGTTCCTTTCTCTGTTAATTGTCCCCCCAACCAAGTGTAACTTATTAGTTCAAAACCACAGTCCCCCGTGATTGAATTCAATCACTTTTTCCTACTTGTCACCACCACACGAACACTGTCGATACACTTTTGTACGCAAGGCCACACATGCAGACCTTGGGGGTTCCTCATGGAGATAATTTTCCAATAACTGCTGAACTTCATTTACTACTGTTTTATGAACATCATATTGTGTTGTTAGTCGGAGTTGATCCAGAAACCAATCCCAATCATCATCTTCATGATCATTATTCCCGTTAGGTACTACAAATGCAAAAATCCTCTTTTGGTGCTCCACGTTCAAATAAAATATTTTCTACCTGCTCTATCACATACTCAAGCTGCGCCATATAGTAAACTATGAAGGATCCAAATCTATGACTGTCAGGTAGTGATGCCCACGATAGTGCGTTATATCCATCCTTACCAGCTGCTATACTTAACGTATACCCAAGCTTTCGTTACTTTTACTTCAATAGACTTACACACTTCGCAACCTTTTACCACTTCATGAACTGTCGACGGATAACTGTAGCATCTTGTCTCAGTGTAAAGTACAGAGTTCACCGCAACCCCATGTGTCTTATCTCATGGTACACACATCTTACCAAATTGTACACTGTATATCCCACAGCAGCACATAGCAATGGCATTGCATCTGGCTTTCTCAATCATCTCTCTGGTAAGTGATTCAATGAGTCAGCCTTGTTCTTATGAGAAGGGACCAGTGATATGGATAATCGTAAATTGTCCTCCTCCACTAAACATGTCTCTATTGGAACCTTTGCCGAATTAATATCTCATTAGCTGGCTTTGATTTTAATCGACTCTCTCCTGTCAATCCCTCTGTTATCCTCTGATGCACAGTTGCAGAGTCCGTCTTTTTCCACTTCCTTCACTTCCCTTGCTAGCTAAAGTTTCATTCCTTTTGTTAACAAATTCAACTCTGCCATGTCAATATGCCCAACATCATCCTTTCTCAGCCAGCACTCATTTTCTATCACATATCCACTGATCTATACCACAGCGCCCAAGGCCAACGAACTCGCATCAACATAGAGTGTCGCAGACCTTTTACCAAAATCCTATCTACTTCTTGCAGGATCACTTGTGCTCAGAGCCGCTATTGTATCATGCAGGTACTGTACCACAGTGCTATCGGTCACTATATCATCCCATTTTCCCCATCACATGACTTGCTTTGCTCTTGATGAACGCCGCACATACTCGCAGCCATCCACACACAGGGTAATGACTAACTAGTTTCCCACAAACAGAAAAGATATTGCGACATGTCACTTGGTCAGGTACATCTGGCACATTGCCATTCCTAAGCCACTTCAACTTACCATTTTCCCCCCATACCTGCAGTGCAAATGCTCGTATGCATTCCTGCATGTTTTCAATTGGCTTAGATGACAACCCATATTTCTCCAAATGAATAATTACATATTTTACTACTACCGTATCATCACACACTAGTAGGCTACATCATCTACATATGCGGACGTAGCACTATCACGTTCTACTGTGTTCTGCTCCAACACTTTATTAATCCTCTCTTTCATCACCAGTGGGGCAAAATTTTAGCCAAATCCAAACTTTGTAATGCAATACCACTTACCCCCAAGTAATAACTGGTTGCTATGGCCATAATCTCTCCTCCATTCGTATTTGAAAAATAAACCTTGGCCAGATCAATCAATGTTACATTGAGAGCCCTCTTTCACCATTCACTTATCTTGTCTGTGCATATATCCTCATCTCCTGTATGGGCACCAATGTAAGTACTGACCTCACAAAAGTCCATCATCGGCCTCACCTTATCCTAACTGGGCTGGATAACTGCCATCGCCTTTAGAAGGGCTATTCTTACCCTTATCATACGGCTGCAGCCAGCCCGCTGTATCACCTCCTGAAACTCTTCCTCCTATCTCTTTTGTATTCTTCAGCTCTTGGTCGTCTGTCCATTTCCAGGCTATCGTCCAACATCTAGCCAAAGTATCAAACACTGCGCTGAAGTCTTGCACATTCACTAGTAGCCCATCACTGCTATATGTACTTAAACACAGGCACACCACGGCTGCCTTTATTCCTGGCTTTACTCCAAATATCACTGTTTCGTCATTCATAACCATCACTCCTTTTATTATCTTTATTGCATCCATACCCAGGAAACACTCAAACCTAAAACCTTCTTAGTTGATACGTTGGAATGTTCTTACAACCCACACCCACCTTGTCTGTCCCTATATATATATATATATATATATATATATATATATATATATATATATATATATATATATATATATATATATATATATATATATATATATATATATATATATATATATATATATATATATATATATATATATATATATATATATATATATATATATATATATATATATATATATATATATATATATATATATATATATATATATATATATATATATATATATATATATATATATATATATATATATATATGTTTGTGTGTGTGCTATAGTGTTACTATGTGGCTTGTCCCATAGCCTAGACCCCACTTCCGAGATCAGAACCCATAGAACCTCAGGACACTCGCCTCCCTAGGTTACCACAGGTCACAACCGCTAGTCAAAAGCCCCATCCTAGGTCACAAACTAGAAGTAAATCCCAAATGAATAATTAAAATAAGATATAGTAAATCACAAGTAAATCCTCACAATAAGATAAAGTAAATCATAAAAAACTCAATACGATATGATAAAATGAATGATAAATAAATTCTTACATTATGAAAAAGTGAATCACAAATAATTCCTTTGCTTATGATCGACACCGTCTTTTTTATTCCTGCCAATCTTTACAGAAGATTTGCAGTAGAAAATGTGCTGGCCTTCCCTAAAAATTAAATCAGAATTGGACCTTTTAGGCATTATTTCGCTGTTATATTTCCATATCACATGAGTAACATTAGCTTTACACTAAATGCAATGCATTTCCACCATAATCAACTGCTGTCATAAACGAAATTTCACTAAATTTTGAAACACATTCATGTACCACACTTAAGTTTCCTCTTGGAGACATCTTTACGTGATGGTGATTAAGTTGAAACTGAAGGGGAACGTGATCATAAAATGGCTGTTGTAGGAAAACATTAGGAAACTTAGGAAGAAGTACTTGTAAGCTGTTAATTGGTTTAAAGAAAGAGCACCAGACAAATACGCCATTGTGTATGCACAGAAAGCTCCACAAACCATGAGAAAAACACATATGCAATATGTCCCCTTCAGTCTCTCAGATGTAAACAATAGACTTAGATTGGAAAACATTATTTACATTTTAATAGACCGATACGTAAGTTAGGCCCCAGCCCCTATTCAGCATATAGAGAAAAATATAAAACTAGCCAGCACTCGTCCATATCTTATAGAGAATTCCAGTTTCACTAGAAATTAAAGTATCCTATATTTACCTTGAGTTAAAAATATGTGCAATAACCAATCAAGTTTTCAGAACCAGACGTCCAAAATATCTATGAGAATTGCTACACATCGTACACCCAACAAATCACGTTGACACGAGAATAGTTACAGATGGTTTCATGTATTGGAACTTAGATATATGCCTAGTGTGGGCTCTAGACTTTATTATAACATTAGGTAATACAGACAACTCTTCCTAGATGCGGATCCAGGTGACATGTCTCTTATTTCATCTATAACACTTAGACTAGCTTTTGTGTAGATTGGAAAACTTTGAAGTGCTGGAAGAGGCACAAATTATTGCATAGTTTAAATTTGTTCAAAGGTATGGTCTAGGTTAGTAAGGCTGTATATCAGAAATCATTTATACATATTAAATATTTTTCTTATAAATTTCTATAAATTTAAGTAAACATTTATTGGATATTTACATATAAAGTACAATTTTGCCGGTCCTTGAAATATTAGATAGCCATTTTAGAAGGAGCACCAAGAAATATGTAAGCAATGTTTGTGTAATTTTCTCAAAGCTATATTTGGACGGTTAATGGTATCTCATTTACTCTTCCTATATATGGATCAATCTAGTAGACAAGTGTTCAAGTTATAAATCCATAACAGGTTTTCTATAATTCAGTCCAGTGACCTAACTTTAACAAAACACTGAATAGTGGCATGATTACATTCGCATAGATCCAAATTGTACAGATTAGACTCGGTTCACACCAACGAAGTATGAGGTCTATTGTTAGGATGGACGCCCACATTGTAACAATATGTGAATGTTGTGGTCAGTATTTCGTATGTAATCAGTGTATGAATATTGTTGGTACGCTGTCTAAGTTTGTAAATGATATCTGTTGTTTATGTTTGGTAAGTCACGTGACCAGACAGTCTTCCGCCTTCTCCCCGCTCTCCACATGTTAGCTCGGCAATGCTGTATAGCTTGCTGTATAACTTGTATAGTAAACTAAGGTTAATTACCCTCAGCTTATCAATCAGAACCCATAACATGGTGTCAGGAGTGGTTCTTATCTACATATAAGCTGGATTAAAGAAGAAATGAGGGTAAGTGACAACTTACAAGTTACGGACCAGTTTGTTGATGTCTTAGGCTACGCCTTTTGCCGGCGTGCATAATTTTTCTCAGAGGGATAAGTTTTTTTTTCTCATCATAATTAAGGTAGTTTTGTACCATAAAGATGAATGTACAGCTAACTCCACCGAGTCCTATGGACTTTAGTGCATGTACTAATGTAGCCCTCAAATGGAAGAAATTTAAAGAATCTTTTATTAACTATGAAATTGCCATAGGCTTAGACAATGAAGCTGACAGACGAAGGGTAGCAACATTCTTGCATGTTATAGGAGAATTAAGGGTTGAGAAATATAATACACTGTCTTGGGATGCAGATGGAGATAAATATAAGATAGATATAGTATTAAGGAAATTTTATGCAGAATTCAGTCCCAGATCAAATATAATCATGGAAAGATACAAATTTCTCAAGCAGAAACAAGAATCTAATGAAAGTTGTGACCCATTCATAACTCAGTTAAGAATTCTATGCAAAACTTGCAATTGTGATAATGAAGAGTAAATGATCAGGGATCAATTCATCCTCAATTTACATGATGATAAGGCTAGGGAGAAATTACTGGATCATGTGCAGATGGATACGAAGCCAATGACCTTGGAAAGGGCTGTGAATTTTGTAAAAAATTATGAAATGCGAATTCAGCAAAAGCAGCAGATGGCTAGTAGCAATACTGAAGAAGAGGAAGTTAATGTCGTGTGGAAGAAGAAAAATAAGTACACAAATCCTCAAATTAAGCCTTAGTACAATTGTGCCAAGGAAATAAAAGATTGCAGGTATTGTGGCAGGACTCATAAAATTAGGATGTGCCCAGCATATGGTCAAGTTTGTGCTAAATGTAAGAAAAAGAATCATTATGCTAAACAGTGTAATACTAATTGGAACTCTGAAAAAGTGAAAACTTGTGAAGAGAACGAGGACAGTGATAGTGACCTTCAGCAAATTAGCACAATAAATGAATCGATAGGAAACATTTCTATGTCTCACGAGAGAAAGCAGTATGTAACCATGACTGTAAATCACCAAGAAATAAATTTTCAGATTGATTCCGGTGCTACGTGCGATGTTTTGAGTGTTAGAGAAGTGAAGCGTTTGTTTGGCAATGATAAGTTAGATATTGGTGATAGCATCAAACTGAAAGTGTTTGATAATAAAACAATCAAGACTATTGGAATTAAAACTCTAATGTGTGAAAGGGAAGGAAAGCAGTATAAACTTAATTTCCATGAAGTGAAGGAAAATGTTTCTTCTGTAATAGGTTATGATGATGGACAAAGACTGAAGTTGATCAAAATTCTTGTGAATGACAACCCAAGTGCTAAGCAAAAAATAAATGAGGTTTCTCCGAAAGTGTTATATAAAAACAAGATTATTTCTGATTTTCCTGATTTATTCGAAGGATTGGGGGAATTAGGACCTCCATGTAAGATAAATATTGATGATACAGTGTCACCAGTGATCCATGCTCCAAGAAAAGTTTCTTTTGCCCTTAAGAGAAAATTGAAGCAGCAGTTAAGTAGTATGGAAGGTACCATTATTGAAAAGGTCTCGGAACCTACAAATTGGGTTTCTAGCATGGTTTTAGTAACAAAACGTAATTCAGATTTAAGGATTTGTTTAGATCCTACAGATCTGAACAAAGCTATCAGGAGACCCCATTATCCACTTTCAACAATTGAGGAAATTTTACCAAGATGGGGTAAAGCTAAAATATTTTCAGTACTTGATGCAAAGAACGGATTTTGGCAAGTGCAACTTGACAAATAGTCAAGTTATTTGACTACATTTAATACGCCTTTTAGTAGGTATAGATGGAAGAGAATGCCTTTTGGTATATCATTGGCACCAGAAGAGTACCAGAGACGAATGCATGATGCCTTACATAGTTTAGATGGAATAGAAGTAATAGCAGACGATATCCTAGTTTATGGCAAAGGAAATACTGATCAGGAAGCTTTGGAAAACCATGATAAGAACCTATTAGCGTTACTACAAAGATGCCGAAAAGAAAACATCAAGTTAAATCAAGAGAAGATGAAATTACATGTGACTGAAGTTAAGTACATTGGACATTTGCTAACAAAGGATGGTGTTTGTCCAGATCCAAAGAAAATTGAAGCTATTAATTGTCTAAAAGTGCCAAGTGATGTTAAATCATTGAAAAGATTTCTAGGGATGGTTAATTATCTTTCAAAGTTTTTACCAAGGTTGTCAGAAGTAACTCAACCATTAAGAAATCTGGAAAAGAAAAATGTTGAATGGCAGTGGAACTCTTCTCATGATGAAGCATTCTCCAAGATTAAGAAACTAATTGTTGAAGCTCCTTGCTTGAAATATTTTGACAGTAATTGTAATGTGTCTTTGCAGTGTGATGCTTCAATGTCAGGATTAGGTGCTGTCCTAATGCAAAACGGTCACCCAGTGGCTTATGCTTCTAAATCGTTAACTGAAACTGAAGAGCGATATGCTCAAATAGAAAAAGAGATGTTAGCCATTGTTTTTGCAGCGTTATGTTTTCATCAATATCTTTATGGCAAAGATGTTATTGTAGAAACTGATCACAAACCTTTGGAAATTATTTTTAAGGAACCATTAATGAAATGTCCCAAGAGGCTACAAAGTATGTTATTGCAGTTGCAGAAGTTTAATTTGAGTTTTAAGTATAAACCAGGTAGTAAAATGTATATAGCAGATACATTGAGTAGAGATTTCTTGTCGAATACATTTTCAGGTGCTGATAAATCTGATGTAATTGCATTATTTGAAGAGGTTGGTAATGTAAATACGAGAGAACATGTTGCTGTGACAAATGAAAGACTTGAGGATATCAGACAAAAGACCATACGTGATATTGCATTGCAAACATTAAAAGAAACAATTCTAAAAGGTTGGCCCACTCATTGTAGAGAGATTCCTGAAATCATAAGATTCTTTATTGAATTTAGGGATGAACTTACTATTGATAATGATATAATATTTAGAGGTAATTGCATTGTAGTCCCATCATGTTTAAGGTCTTACATGCTGAAACAAATTCATTATGCTCACAATGGGATTGAAGCTACTGTTAGATATGGTAGAGATATATTGTTCTGGCCTGGCATGAGTGCAGATATAAAGAATTATGTTTTTTCTTGTGTGGTGTGTAATAAGTATGGTAGTATACAAACTAAGGAATCCTTAAATTCACATGATTTTCCTTCTAGGCCTTGGTCTAAAATTGGACTGGATATTTTTAGTGTTGGCAATTGTAACTATTTGATTTTGGTAGATTATTATTCATCATATTTTGAGATGAATTCATTGGAAAATATGTTAGCGTCAAATTTTGTAAACAAGTTAAAGAGTCATTTTTTCACGCTATGGTATACCAGACATTGTAGTAAGTGACTGTGGCTCACAATTTACATCAAGTGAATTTCAAAATTTTGTAAAGAAATGGTCATTCAAACATGTAAAATCATCCCCTTACCACCACCAGTCAAATGGCAAAGCTGAAAATGCAGTAAAAATAATGGAACAGTTGTTCACAAAATCAAAGGAGGATGGCCATGATCCTTTATTAGCAATTCTTGAATGGAGAAACACTCCAACTGAGGGATTTAACTCTTCACCTGCTCAAAGATTTTTTGGTAGAAGAACTAAAAGTCAATTACCTATAACAGAAAATTTACTTAAACCCAAGATTGTTGATGGGGTACCAGAAGTTCAAACTAAAAAATTGGTTAGGCAAGCTAGATATTATAACAGATCATGTAAGAATTTAGTCTCATTAAAACCAGGTGATGTCATGCATGTACAACCAGTTCCAGGAAAAAAGGAATGGAAGAAAGGTAAGGTAATAAAAGAGGTTGCAAAAAGGAAATACAAAATAGAAGTAGAAGGCAAAGTATATTTTAGAAATCGTAAATTTTTGAGAAAGACATCAGAGACAGTAACTGATAATTATATCGATTCTGATATTGAAATTGAAACTGATGTAAATACGAATGATGTTGCAAATAAATCTTTTATAATTCCTGAAGCTGATAACTTAGAATCACATAGAACCAGAAGTGGTTGTGTTGTAAGGAAACCTCAATATCTTGAGGATTATTTGTGATAAATTTAGAGCCAATTAGGTATGTAGGATTAAATTTATGTTGCAGGGACCATTTATGTAGAAGAAAAGTTCTTCCAAGATTTTGTTGAGAAAATGTAAAAGAAGGGAGATGTAACAACATGTGAATGTTGTGGTCAGGATTTCGTATGTAATCAGTGTATGAATATTTTTTGGTACGCTGTCTAAGTTTGTAAATGATATCTGTTGTTTATGTTTGGGTAAGTCACGTGACCACAGAGTCTTCCGCATTCTCCCCCGCTCTCCACATGTTGGCTCGGCAATGCTGTATGACTTGCTGTTTAACTTTTATAATAAACTAAGGTTAATTACCCTCAGCATATATATATATATATATATATATATATATATATATATATATATATATATATATATATATATATATGTGCGTGTGTGGGTGTTTTCTATGTATATGTGTAATAGAGTTTATGTGAATATTGTGCATAGAACCTACCTGGATTTTTCTGTTTCCCTGTTAATATTTTTTTTCAAATTTTATTTCATTTTCAACAGACTAATAATGATAATAATAATAATAATAATAATAATAATAATAATAATAATAATAATAATAAGGATAGGGAAGTGGGGGAAATGGGGAAAGGAAGAGTACCCCTGGATACAATCCATTTTATAGCTCAAAGGCAGGTACTCGGGATGGGAAAGATTAAGGAAATAGGGAGAAAGAGAAGTACAAAAGAAGAATAAAAGAGAGGGGCAGACCCTCTTATGATATTAGAGAATTGGTATTATTATTTGTTTCCTTAACAGACTTTTTAGTTATTATAGCAATTGTGATCTTTATTGATTTCAATCTTTAATATTGAGTTTTCCTATTGAAAAAAAATAATAATACCCTGCAGTGGCATTGATTTAAATAAAACACAGCTTGTTTATTTCATAAAAAAGTTTTTCATTATCCTAAAATAACCATAAGTTACCGAAAATAAATTAGGAGTTATACATTAAAAAAATAAGAGCATAAATGCAATGGAAATTCATGTGTGGTCATTTTGACCGCTTGCTCATTTTAGGGGGTTAACCGTCAGTGGCTGTTCTAGTGTTAAACATACACAAAATGTCTAATGTTAAGGGAAATATACCATGGAGTATATTAACAACACAAATTACTATTCCAGTAATCACTAGAACATTACATCTCGTACGAAAAATTATATGAGCTTACAAAAACGTATTATAATAACAATACTTCTTTCTTTACAGTGGGTATTAATACAGAAGCGTACGATAGGATAATTCTACTCTGGAGAATTTCTGTTTCGATGAATCGGAGTGGGAACTAATTTTTATTCCTTGAATGTCTTATTATAACATTCAACAAAGAATTAGCTGAGGGGGATAGGAGCACTCGATAATCAATGAAGGGCACAGCACCCTGGTGATATCTTTGGTGATGAACTTCATAAAATTCACTCTATTCTAGGAGAAAGCTTTATCATCCGTCCAGAGACCTGAAATACTCCACATGTGACTAGATAATTTATATGCCTAACTTACTTTTCTTTACTAAAGCCATCTCACTTCTGGGCTCTGTTTTGGATCTGATATATTGGACAAGAGTTTACGTCAATATTATAGGAAGGTTAAAGATAAAAAGGATCTTTACCTTCGAAACACATGAACGAACCTTACGATTGCTAATATCCCTTACCTAGATTACCCTCCTCAATATCTTGGGTTTAACTATCCCGTAATAAATGCTTATATTACAAACATATCAAACAATTAGGTTTGGATTTTAGAGAATTGAATCTATGTTTTCGTATGTTCGTTTATCATAGTAACCAATGAAGTTAAAAGTTAGAAATGGACGACTTGACCAACCAGGACTTCGATTTTCTATTATCACGAGGATCAGGAGTTAAGGAAAAAGAAAATAAAGATATTTAAGATAAGGAATTATCTGGTAAACAAGATTCAGGTAAAGCAAATGGAAGATTAAATCAGTATCATCGTATATATTTCAGTTGGTGAAGTAAAATTAAGGTATGATAAGTATTGAAGGTCAGAGGTGTCTGGTTTCAGTTAGAGATTCCTCAGAATAGATACTAACTAGAACATCAGCTGGGCAAGCCCAACCCACCACTGTAGTGACCCATATCAGCAGCGGGATTGATATACTTACAGGCCAATGCCAGGCAAACTAGTTACAACTTAACCCTGGATAGGTACGATGGGTCGTTCGCCACCCCGAGCGTCAAAAAAAAAAAAGGTTTTTCTCACGTGACTCACCCCCGTGACTGAATTTGTGGGTGATCGACCTGCAGGAGGTGTCTCCCCTACACGCTCTAGTAGTGTCCAGATGTGCATTGCTGTAGCTGTACTCCTTCCCGGATTTCTGAGACGCGTCGGGGTCGAGCGCGACCGAGTTTACCCTTCTAAGGTAATTTGCATAATTATCAAAGTTATTACGTATTATGAAATTATCGTAGAATGGTTCAACTTGTATAGGTTATCAGTTGTGGAAAGTCTTGCTGGATTGTTTGGCTACCATGTGCATGATTTTTTTTTTAGTTAAAATGTCGTTCATCACCACGAGGACCATTTTACCGCGAGTGCCCCTTTTTCATTTTTTTTCATTTTTTAGCCAAGTCATTTTTCCGTAAGATATTGCCAAATAGTGTCGTAAAACTTTTGCTTGTTTAGTGTTGGAAAGTGTGTCTAGATGATCTGGCTACCCATGCGTGACTTTGTTTTTGTCAGATACGACGTAGTTATTGGTATATTGGGTATTTAACTGCGGTTACCAATTTCTGTTTTTTTTCAATATTTGTAAAAATTACTACGTAGTAAGGAATTGCCGTATATTATTCATTTTTTTTTCATGTTTATGTGTTAGAAAGTGTGCCTTGATGGTTGGGCTAACACGTGCATGTCTTTTTTTTTATCTGAGATGCCGTATATTAAAATGTCGGGCATTTTACCGCGAGTGCCCCTTTTTCATTTTTTTTGCATTTTTTTGCCAAGTCATTTTTCCGTAAGATATTGCCAAATAGTGTCGTAAAACTTTTGCTTTTTTAGTGTTGGAAAGTGTGTCTAGATGATCTGGCTACCCATGCGTGATTTTGTTTTTGTCAGATACGACGTAGTTATTGGTATATTGGTTATTTAACTGCGGTTGCCAATTTCTGTTTTTTTTCAATATTTGTAAAAATTTACTACGTAGTAAGGAATTGCCGTATATTATTGATTTTTTTTTCATGTTTATGTGTTAGAAAGTGTGCCTTGATGGTTGGGCTAACACGTGCATGTCTTTTTTTTTATCTGAGATGCCATATATTAGAATGTTGGGCATTTTTCCGCGAGTGCCCCTTTTTATTTGTTTTGAATTTTTTTGCTTAGTCATGTTACCGTAAGGAATTGAAAAGTAGTGTCGCAAAACTTATATTTTTATATTGTTGGAAAGTGTTTCTAGATGATCTGGCTACCCATGCCTATTTTTTTTTTAGCCAGATATGGCGTATATATAAGTATGTGTTCGATTTTCCTGTGATTGCCATTTTTTCGTTTTTTCCCATTTCTTTCAAAATTACTACGTACTAAGGAACTATCACAGAGTAATGATTCATTTATATGTTTATTTGTCGGAGAATGTGCATTGATGGTTTGCCTAGCACGTGGCTGAAATTTTTTTTCTTCTGAAATGTCGTATATTAGAATGGCCATTTTTCCACGAGTGCCCCTTTTTATTTGTTTTGCATTTTTTTGCTTAGTCATGTTACCGTAAGGAATTGGCAAGTAGTGTCGCAAAACTTATAATTTTATAGTGTTGGAAAGTGTTTCTAGATGATCTGGCTACCCATGCCTATCTTTTTTTTTTAGCTAGATATGGCGTATATATAGGTATGTGTTCGATTTTCCTGTGATTGCCATTTTTTCGTTTTTTCCCATTTCTTTCAAAATTACTACGTACTAAGGAACTATCACAGAGTAATGATTCATTTAGATGTTTATTTGTCGGAAAATGTGCCTTGATGGTTTGCCTAGTACGTGGCTGAATTTTTTTTTCTGAAATGCCGTATATTAGAATGTTAGCCATTTTTCCGCGAATGCCCCTTTTTATTTGTTTTGCATTTTTTTGCTTAGTCATGTTACCGTAACGAATTGGCAAGTAGTGTCGCAAAACTTATATTTTTATAGTGTTGGAAAGTGTTTCTAGATGATCTGGCTACCCATGCCTATCATTTTTTTAGCCAGATATGGCGTATATATAGGTATGTGTTCGATTTTCCGGTGATTGCCATTTTTTCGTTTTTTCCCAATTCTTTCAAAATTACTACGTACTAAGGAACTATCACAGAGTAATGATTCCTCTAGATGTTTATTTGTCGGAAAATTTTGTTTACTTCTTTTTTGATTGAATATCATCAAATTATTTAGCTAAAATATTATATTTTAAATTTTTTTTTTTCGATTTTATTTCCCTTCAAAAAAATTTTTTGGGGTCAGAATTTTAATTTTATAGTCGTAAAATAATCGACAATTATCCAGCAACCCACCATACAATTTTTATGCATATCCAATAATAATTAGATTAGTAAATAACACCTTGAAATTGACATACCCTTCCTACATTTCAAGTGGCAGATTAGGGAGTCTGAGTCAGTGTGGTTGGCGGCCATTTTGTGGACATATCCGAAGCGTAAGTTGCCCTATCTATATATATTCTTGTTCCCTATAGAATTTGTGATATTTTTGTATATTTTTACCTGCATAAATATCATATTATATATCAAATATATGTATTTTTTTACGAAATTTCTAAGTACTCAAAAAATTACCTTTAGATATGGCCCCTGATATAAATGTAATTTACAAAATAATGAAGATTTTTTTACATATTTCTATTTTAGGATAACATATGTTTATTCCCTAAAAAAAATAGCCACTTCCTATTTCATTTGGGTACCCAAAAAAATTCATGAAATTTGGACGAATTTTTTTGGCCAAAAAAAGTTACCCTTTTTTTCTCATTTCAGATCTTCACCTCCATGGGTCTGACTTCATCCAAAATACATCAAGATGTGTCCTAAACATTCAAGAATCAATTCCTAAAAGGATTTGTGTATATATGTATAAACTTTTTTTTATGAATTTTTATGTCAGGTCTTTTTTTTTTCTACTTAATTTTTTAAAATATTTATAATAAATAGTTTTTCTGCAGATGAGTAGTATTTATCTTTACAGTTGTTTTAAGCATTCATTGAAGTTTTTTTTGGCAAAAGAAAAAAGGAGGTTACTGCAAAAACTGATTTTTCAAGAATTTTTTTTGGCGTCGGGGTCGTTCGCGTCCGAGTATACCCTTAACCCTGGATAGGTACGCTCCTCGGACACCCCTTTAAGGGTATACTCGGACGCGAACGACCCCGACGCCAAAAAAAATTCTTGAAAAATCAGTTTTTGCAGTAACCTCCTTTTTTTTTGCCAAAAAAAACTTCAATGAATGCTTAAAACAACGGTAAAATGGTCCTCGTGGTGATGAACGACATTTTAACTAAAAATAAAATCATGCACATGGTAGCCAAACAATCCACCAAGACTTTCCACAACTGATAACCTATACAAGTTGCACCATTCTACGACAATTTCATAATACGTAATAACTTTGATAATTATGCAAATTACCTTAGAAGGGTAAACTCGGTCGCGCTCGACCCCGACGCGTCTCAGAAATCCGGGAAGGAGTACAGCTACAGCAATGCACAACTGGACACTACTAGAGCGTGTAGGGGAGACACCTCCTGCAGGTCGATCACCCACAAATTCAGTTACGGGGGTGAGTCACGTGAGAAAAACCTGTTTTTTTTTGACGCTCGGGGTGGCGAACGACCCATCGTACCTATCCAGGGTTAAAGGGGTGTCCGAGGAGCGTACCTATCCAGGGTTAAAAAGTCCGTAGGCAATGTAATCCTGGAAGTTCCATTGCTATGTAAATTGAATATCTTTCATGACATTCTTCGGTGCCGGTTTAGTATGTGGCCTACTTTTCGAATAAGGCCTACGAAATTCTATCTCCTTTATGGTATGTGGCCTAACCTAACCTTACCTAACTTAACCTAACCTACCCTAACCTAACCTTACCTAACCTAACCTAACCTAACCTAACAAGCCAGGTAGGACGAATACTAAACGGATTTTGAGCGAAGCGAAAAATCTATTTTTGGATGATATGGCCATGTTGTCCTGATGGAAGTTCCTAAAGGGTAGCTTCCTTGGGTATATATAACTACGGCGATAGTCCGAGAAAATTTACCTTAAGGTACCCAGAATTCTAACTCCTGGAGCGAATATCCCTAATAAAAGAACCAGGGATATCGCGAAATATCAGAGGACGTAATTTTAACACGCCACATAGCAATCTGCACCCCGAACAGAGTTAACACTTCGAAGGGGTCAATTGGCAAGAAAACGAAAAACGAGAATGAAAGGAGAGCCGCTCGCAAGGTATCTCTCCTCTCCCGTTTCGTAAATATGCATTGCGCCGCTCACGGCGCCATCTGTATTCCTTGTAGCGATACACGAGGTGCTACAGATACTGTATGTAGGGATGGGACCTACAGCCCTTTTTAGAAGAAAAGGGAAGGGTGGGTTCATCAGGACGACATGGCCATCACACCCAAAAATAGATTTTTCGCTTCGCTCAAAATCCGTTTTCTGGGCTTAAGTCATGCCGTCCTGATGGAAGTATACCAGAGCATTACTGTATCTGTGGATTCTCAAAACGTGCCGTACTCCCCGAAGGCATTTCCCAGCCAACTAGACCTAGAGACCTAAGATGTTACCGTCATACATTTTTTCATCTAACCATAAACCATGTTAGTGCTTCCTGCCCCCTACAGGGAAGAGTCATACTAGACTCTGGAAAAGTCTCGAAAAGTACATATACCTATGTATGAATAACAGACAAGCCAATATAGTGGTCTCACCCTTTATCATGTAAAGCATAGTTTGTAAAGAACCACTGAGTCAATATGAAATATCGACCAGTTCCCCGTTCGATTACTGGATTGGACAAATGTTTATATCCGGGTAGGAGGAAACTTGCATATCCGCCACCGTCCCCTTAGGGCATGGAGTCCTCCCGCTAGGGGAAAGCATAAACCAATGCAAAAATGCTTGCATAAAGCAACAATCTATTAGAATTATCCAAGATAAATATACATAGTAAACGTAATGCTAAATAATTTCAAGAAAATGACACAGGCGAAGGAGACGCAAGGTTCAAAAGAACTAGTTTATTGACAAACAATAAAATAAAACAGGTTAAACAACAATTTTATATATATATATATATATATATATATATATATATATATATATATATATATATATATATATATATATATATATATATATATATATATATATATATATATATATATATATATATATATATATATATATATATATATAAGAGGAGGATAACCAAAAAATAAGCACAAGCATGATAGTAAACAGAAAACTTGTTTATCTGAAAGAGAACAATAACACCACTTTTAACATACCGAAGTATCAAAATCATAAAAGTCTGTACTACTAATCAGTTACATTAGCGTTGGAAACGCTTGGCACACATGTCTGCACTTATGCTAGGTTCACCTTTAAATATGGAACAGTCAATGTGGGCACCATCGTGCCCTAACACTTGGTTTGTAGAACAGTTCGTAACCACACACCCACCCCGGAATTAATCGTCCCAATTAAATTCACTGTTCCTCGCAGAGTTAAACAGCAGGTTTAACGACACTACCCACTGCTACCACAGACCTCTTCAGTTGCTCCACTTGCTTCGCATAGTGACGAAAGAAAACTCTGGAAGACTTCCAGCCAGTGTATGAGCGAAGATGTTCGAAATCCATACTATTGAAGAAATTTAAGGAAGAGGCAACTTTCTCCCCTGAATAGTTGACCACCCCTGAAGTCTGAAGTTCTACGAAGATAGACCTTTAGGCATTCCACTGGACATAGAGATGCATCTTCTTTCAGAGGGCAGATTCTCCAGGGACCCCACCTGTTGGTGGGCAACACGTTCTTGGCGAGAAACGTAGGATACGGAAACAAGTTCAGTTCTCCCCCCATATAAGAACTGAACACGACCTTCCTCTCTCGAGAGGGCTACAATTTCACTAACCCTGGCCCCGAAGCGAGTGCAAACAGAAAAATAACTTTTTGGGTCCAATCCTTTAAAGCACACTCCTCATTGTTCAACAGCGAAGCGAAATGAAGAACTTTATCCAGAGACCATGAAATGGGCTTCGGAGGTGCTGATGGTCTAAGCCTAGCACAGGCTTTCAGAATTTTATTAAAAATATTGTTAGAGAGGTCAACCTGGAAGGCATACAAAATGGGTCTTGTCAAAGCAGATTTATACGTTGATATAGTGTTGGCTGCTAGCCCTTGACCATGGAGGTGGATGAAGAAAGATAAGCAGAAGTCCGTCGAGATCTTTTGTGGATTCTTCGCCTTGACAAAGGCCACCCATTTTCTCCGTGATGACTCATATTGCCTTCTAGTGGATTTGCACTTATATTCCTCTAGGAAGTCTATACTGTCTTTAAAAATCCCGAAATGTTTTCTCACCCCTAGGGAGAGAAAATCATGAGCTGCAGGTTCCGGGTTTTCTGTGATGATGCGCAGACAGTCGACTTCTGAACTCGCTGGGTCAGAACTGGATCTGGTAACGGTAGACACTTCAGCCGTAGTTCCAATGCCAGAGGGAACCACACGCTGTTCGGCCACTTGTGAGCCCCTATTGCCGCTACTCCCTTGAAAGATCTCAGTTTGTTGAGGACCCTCAATAGAAGGTTGTGAGGAGGGAACAGGTAAATCCTGGACCATCTGTTCCAGTCGAGGGACATTGCATCCACTACTTCCGCCAAGGGATCCTCGTACAGGGACACGTAAAGGGGTAACTTCTTGTTGTCTTTCGTCGCAAAGATGTCTGTCTGCAGTTCTGGGACTTGACTCAAGATGAAGGAGAATGATCCTGCGTCTAGGGACCATTCCGACTCTATCGGTGTGAACCTGGATAGAGCGTCCGCTGTCACATTGCGGACTCCTTGAAGGTGAACTGCCGAGAGGTACCACTTCTTCTTTTCCGCCAGTCGAAAGATGGCCAACATCACCTGGTTTAGTGGTGGTGACCTCGATCCTTGTCGATTCAAGCATCTCACAATCACCTCGCTCTCCAGTACCAACCTTATGTGGATCGAGCGACGAGGGGAGACTTTCTTCAAGGTAAGGAGTACTGCCATAGCTTCCAGAAAGTTCATGTGAAATGTCTTGAATAGATTGGACCAAGTTCCTTGGGCCTTCTTCTGATGAGAATGACCTCCCCACCCCTCCTTCGAGGCGTCTGTGTGAATAGTCAACGAGGGGGGAGGTGGCTGAAGAAGCACCAATTTCTTTAGTTGCCTGACTTTTGACCAAGGCCTGAGAAGCGTACGTAGACGAAGCGGTACTGGTCTTATCAGATCTCTTCGCGCGTTTGATGCATAACTTCTCCAAACTCCGGTTGCATCCTTTAGCTGTGCTCTTAGCACCGGGTCTGTTACTGAGTCAAACTGGAAAGAACCCAGCACTATCTCCTGTTCGCGTCTTGATATTCTTTCGGAATCCAGAAGTCTCTTGACAGAACCAGCTATCTCCTTCCTCTTCTTCGCCGGGATGGAGAGTTGTTATGACACTAGGTCCCAGTGGATTCCCAACCACTGGAACTTTTGAGATGGAGAAAGCCGAGACTTTTTTCTGTTGATCTTGAAGCCTAGATGCTCTAGGAACTGGATCACCTGTAGGGAAGCTTGCAAACATTCTGTCTGGGATGCTGCCCACACCAGCCAGTCGTCCAGGTAGGCTACCACCTGGATTCCCTTTAGGCGTAATTGTTTGAGAGCTGCGCTCGCAAGCTTCGTGAAGATCCTAGGGGCTATGTTTAGCCCGAATGGCATGGCTCTGAAGGCGTAGATTCTTCAATGTAGCTTGAACCCTAGGTAGGGGAAGAGTTGACTATTGATTGGAACGTGCCAATAGGCGTCTGACAAATCTATGGAGACGGTATATGCCCTCTTGGGCAGTAAGGTCCTTATGTGTTGCAGTGATAGCATCTTGAACTTGCAGTTCACTATGAACTTATTGAGTGGCGACAAGTCCAGAATGACTTCTTGGGAACACAAAACAGCCTCCCTTGGAATTTGATGGACTTTACCCTTCGGATTACTCTTTTCTCCAACAGTTCTTGAATGTAGTCCTCCAGAACAGGGGTGGAGTGTTGGAAAAATCGAGGCATGGGGTGGAGTGCTGTACCAGCTCCAACCCAGTCCATTCTTGAGTAGGCTGTGGGCCCAGGGATCGAAGGTCCACCGATCCCGAAAATTCTGAAGTCTCCCTCCTACCGGTATCATCTCACTTTGGCTGCTGTTGCCCTGAGGTCTTGCCTCCTTGACTGCGACCACCCCTGAATCCCCTCCCCCTCGAGGGGCGTCTAGACGAACCTCTGGCTGCTCCTCTAGGCTTCGCTCGAAAGGTAGTTGACTGCCCTTTGAACGCTGGGTTAAATGCTGGAGACTGCGTAGACACGGCTTGGGGTACCCACTGGTACGTGGTCGGGGTTTGTGCCACCATCTGGGGCACTGTTGGCATAGGAAGTTGTTGCTGCTGCTGTCTGAATGGCTTGGCTGGCCAAGATGGTAGCCTAGTCTTCTTAGTCTTCCTCTTTGGTTGGGGACCCTCATCCGGGGAAGACTTTCTATTGAGAGATAGGCCCCACTTCTGGAGAAGGTTTCTATTCTCCGTGGCGGCCTTATCTACAACCTCCTTTACCGCTTCACTAGGGAAGAGGTCTTTGTCCCAAATGCTGGAGGAGATTAGCTTCCTTGGCTCGTGCCTCACCGCAGCCAAGGCGAAAACGAACTCCCTACAAGCCCTCCTAGCTTTGACGAAGCTATAAAGGTCCTTCATCACTGTACCTAGGTGTATCTTAGCCACTACCATAAACATTTCATGGACCTTGGGGTCACTTGCCATTGTCTCCAGAGTCGTTTGATGAGACATTGAGGCAGCAAGTCTTTCTTTTGTCTCAAGCTCCTTGCGCAAAAGAAAGTCAGACAGCTTGGGGAGGTTCTCACCGAACTGACGTCCGGCAATATCAGCCTCCAACTTGCCGACTGAGAAGGTAAGATGGACGTCCTTCCAGTCCTTGTGGTCCATGGGTAGGGCCAAAGACAGAGGTTTACACTCCTCCAAGGAGGGGCATGGCTTACCTGCCTCGATCGCTTTCAGCACAGCCGTAAACCCTTTCTGCATAAAGTGGAAGGCTCTAGAAGGAGAGGACACAAAGGAAGGGTGCTTCTTACTCAAAGCAGGTACCTTTGAGTTTGTGAAGCCCCTCTCTTTCATCGAGCTTGACAGTAAAGCTTGAGCCTTAGCGTGGTCAAAAACTATGACCTCCTTCGGCTCTATTTCTTCCTTTGAGGCTGGTTCCTTCCTTAGACGGACATAACAGTCCGGATACGACTCCTTGCTGGGCCAGAATTCCACCTCCTCAAGGGGGATTGAGCCCAACTTCTCCGAAATGACGATTTTTCCCGTCGTCATAGGCATGTGCTCGGCATACCTCCAAGGGTTGGCATCTGAGCACAAGAGAAGGTGTTTCATGCTGAGCTTCTTCTGGGGCCCACGTGATGCTGTAAGTCTCCGTATCTCCAGCTTCATTGCAGCAGGCTTCTCATTATTTTCCCTCTGCATCTGTTGGATCATTCCAACGATGGAGGAAAGGGTCTTTCCCAGCTCTTCTGGGAGAGAGGACGATGTTTAGGGAATAGGTTCAGGGGCCTGAACCGGAGTAGCCGACACCTCGTCGAACTCTTCCTCCTCATTGTCTGGAGCCTGCTCCTCTTCCTGGTCTTCTGCCAGAAGGTCTTTTTCCAGACACTCGGACACCTCTGACATCCTATCGTCCAACTGGATGTCCTGCAGGGCATCCGTGACTTCAACATCCACCGGGATCTGCACCAACGGTATCTCCGCTTGAGGTTGAGGAATCACTGCCTCCGCTGATGCCTTGGGGAAAAGATAAGCCCTCATCTTCTCACTTGGAAGATAGGGGGCAGAAGTGTTCTTCTGAAAGCCCCTTACCCAGGTACGAAGCTTTTCCCTTGCTGCAACCCTTGATTTCGCCGTCTTAGGGGAATCAAAAGCCTCAATAATTAGGTTTGTGCATACGGTACATACCTGCGGGTCCCAATACCGGAGATCACCTTTGGAGACTGCGCATGCCGCGTGCCTCCTACACAAGTCATGTCCGCAGAAGTTCTTGCTGCGGACATTGCAGAAAACACTTCCACACTTCGGATGGTCCTCCTGTAAAGAGAAGAAAATTCCATGAGTATCAAGTGAACTAAACTAGAAAGGAAAGACACACACTTGTATTTCCTGCACAGTCAATTGCTGCAACCTTCCAGATAATAAAATTGTATGGTTATTCAATTCTAGAATGACCAAGAAAATTTCCATAGGAAAATAGGTGTAGCTCACACCCAAATAAGTGATATTAAAATACTGGATAGTAGATAAGAAAGAACTCACTTTCTTTATCTGTATGGTTACACCAAAGGGCTGCGCAAGACAACACAAGAATGTTAGAAAAACTTAGTGTTGTAACATATACTATACTTTAGTTTTCTCCCTGCAGTATATACTATACTGAAAAATACTGGCTACAGTATAGAAGGTAATGTGCCGGACACACCTTAACTAGATCCAAAGTATACTACTTTTAGACTATAAGGCGGAAGAACGCTGTTTCAAATCGTAGCGGCCGGCAGAGCTATGGTGTGATATTATAGTCGGCCGGCAAAGGTATACAACCAATGCTGGCCAGCAGCAAAAGAACCAGAGAACTTTCAACTGCCCGGCTGCCGGCCACTTAGGCCGGCAGCTGGGCTAGGGTACAAACACTAGAAGAAAAACAGAATGGATGCCGGGATAAGAGACTGTACTGCCTCATAGTAGCCTGGCAACCCGAAAGAGTGCACATAAGGAAGGGGAGAATATAACTTCAGGCTTCCTGACCAATGCCATCTGGCTCTACAGACAAACATGGATGAGAGACCATGGGAGGTCTAGGCAGCACTCAAAGCAGAAGACCCTTGCCGGCCGGCAAGGGACTGAGTCAACTCCACATCCTAACCTATGCTAGGTAAATATGTAGAATGACGGACAGGGATGCAATGGCTAGGCCATCACTAAGGAAAGAGGGGGAAAGGGGGAAAGAGGGTCCTGCCAACCTTGCTCTAATAATGAATCACCCACAGCCAAGAAAACTCATCTTAGCCTAGGGGAGAACTGAGGAGGAAGGCCAGCAGTACTTGCCAACTCCCTCGGAACCAAAGCAAGGAAGGCGTTGTTATTCACAGAAAAGGAGGATCTCATCCTCCACACCGAGAACAACAACACTGGACTAGTCTGCTAGATCACAAAAAGAAGGAATCATCTCGTACAGAAGCCTTCGAAAGTGAACTAAGGAGGCTAAGCCTCCTATGTCTGCTGTCAGCCTAGCAAGGGAATCTCAACCACAATGCTAGAGAGAAACAGACTCACACTAAGAACTCTGATGTCTTGCCCCTTCCTGAAGCCAGACTTACTGGAAACAGGAAAGAACAGAAACACCCTAATATAGTTGTATCTAAAGTCAATTCAGATAAACCATTAGGGTTAAGCCCAAGGCTTAAGCAGAGGGAAAGGGATTGCACACATTCTCCGAAGAGAAGAGAGCAACCGGGGAGTGTGAGAAAGTATACTATGGCCCCATTGACAACTAGCCTAGGCGCAAAGAGCATCGATTACCTAATTCACAGAAACTCACTTGTATACTATATTGGAAGAAAATCAACATAATCTTAAATGTATAAAACTGCCTAAAGCTTCAATAAAATTTTAAAACACTCGGAAATCTGAATATCATGCAGGAAAGTACTAGGCCCAAACGACTAGGCTACAAGGTTTAGCGTAGGCCAGAATCGGCAAATCCTTCGCCAAAACGAAAATACTAAAAGCATCATATAAAGAAATCCTATGTAAAGCTGAATAGCTAAAATTATTAAAGCGAAACAGCTGGGAACATCGCTCTGGCTAACTAAATAACTCATGCATAGCGAGCGACAGCGTCCAGGACGCCTCCGGTAGGCAACAGCTCTTGTAACAAAGATATCACTATCAAATTATTATAAAATCACCAAGAGCTTACATTTATACATAAAAGAGATAATACTCAACTTATCAGAAGCAGAAGAAGTTGGACAAAGCATTATAAAGTTGAAATAATCCAAGAATTGCGAGATAACACAGGGAAAAACACCGAGTTTTTGAGCTACGCAAAAAGGAATACAGATGGCGCCGTGAGCGGCGCAATGCATGCTTACGAAACGGGAGAGGAGAGATACCTTGCGAGCGAGTCTCCTTTCTTTCTCGTTTTTCGTTTTCTTACCAATTGACCCCTTTGAAGTGTTAACTCTTTTCAGGGTGCAGATTGCTATTTGGCGTGTCAAGAATACGTCCTCTGATATTTCGCGATATCCCTGGTTCTTTTATTAGGGATATTCGCTCCAGGAGTTAGAATTCTGGGTACCTTAAGGTAAATTCTCTGGGAATATCGCCGTAGTTATATATACCCAAGGACGCTACCCTTTAGGAACTTCCATCAGGACGACATGGCTTGAGCCCAAAAAACCAAAATAACAAAGGTAGGCCGCATACTGAACCAGCACCCATTCTTCATTTTTGCTTTTCTGAAACATTTCACAATTCTGAAGGGTTCAAAATATTTCTGGACAACAAAAAAAAGTAAAAATCATTATCTAATAATATGAACTTCGCAGGAAAATATTGGTTTGAAGATAAAATATAGATAAAAAAATTTTACATCCTAATAATTCTAAAAAAAAAAAAAATTATATTGTCATTAGCATAAATGATTGGAAGCAACTGAAATAATATTGATGTTTTTATAATATTAATAAATTTCTGTCATGAGAAAGTATGAGCTGCCAAAGCAAGAGCCCCTCTACAGCATAAGGCTGAACAATCTAACAAGCTATTAAGCAAGCCATGCTAGAACAAAATAAATTCATAAAAGGCATTCGTCGTCTGGATAAACTTTTTAAGAGGGTGAGTGACAAGTTAAATTTTATAATGATTTATTTGTAAGATTCTGAGTTTTCTTTGTAATTATATGATTTCAACTTTTCTGCCCGGCAGCAGCGCATGCCAAAGTCGGTTGTCCCTTTGCCAAAGCCGGTTGTCCCCTTACCATAATGTAAACAATGGCGTGAAAAGACTACAGGGTGTTATTTTGTCATCCGTAAACTTGAAACCTTAGCTGGACATTAAAAGGCAACGACTGAGATGGTGTTTTTGTTGATCAAACTCAGGAAGGTAGATAAACAGTATTATAAGAAATATGTAATTATGAAAGGAGGAATTTAACATATAACCCAAAAAGAAACCTCAACAGGTTATGGGCCAGACCAACAACAATGAAATAAGTCTCGTAAAAGATGGAAATTTTTTTTTTAATAGTTTAACTTACTTGTCCAAGACCTGTCCTTTCATTTGCCAGCTTAACCCCCTCGTGCCACGTGGTGCAAACCTTTCCCACCGTCTGCTCACTCCCTTATCATTTAGTATGATCATTATGTCTACCGACATCGGTTACTCACTGTGCTTTTCTTGTATAACTAGGCTCTCCCCCAAAGTTTACTGCTCATACACTTCTTACTGTATCAGTGTAAATTTTTAATTTTGTCTTTACCCCACTTTTGTGCACTGCACTCTTCCCTCTATCAATCCTTTTACCATTTCCGCCCCCCTCTTGTCTCTGGGCAGGCACAATGGTTCCTGTCTCCATTAACTGTCTTCTCAAGCCAATGAAATTTAATAGTTCATAACCACACTCCACCATGATTGAACTCAATTACTTCTACCGCTCGTCAACATCAAACAAACACCGTCTATACACTTTTGTATGCGCTGCAACATATGCACACCTTTCGGGATCCTCATGCTGATCCTTTTCCAATACCTGTCACACTTCATTCACTACTGTTTCATGAATATCATATTGGATTATTGGTCAGGGCAGATCCACAAACTAATCCTAATCAACATCTTAATGGTAATTATTCTCGCTAGGTACTACATAAGCCCAAATCAGTGATCTTAGGTCTTCTACAAGCCGTGGTATTCCATCCAACTCTACTGCTGGAGGTGACAGAACACCCGTGACTCTCTATTTTCCAAACTGCATGTCACAGCATTAATTGAGGGCTTTACCCACACATCATCACTAACTTTATATGTTTCTGTAGCAACCTGTTGCATTCCTATTGTCTCACCTACACAACACAGCCTCACGACGAATCCATAGAGCACATTTGCAGGAACAGTTTCTTAATCACAGTCATCTTGTGGAGTGATATATAGATATACACAGCCTCGCCTATTGAATGATGTTTCCCTGTAGCTATCACATTCACTGTCTTATGACATTTCTCTGCCACACCATTACCTGATGCTACATAAGCACACCTGAACTTCACCTTCACATCCCACTTAACAGTGAACTATACAGACTCAGTGCTTTAGAAGGATGTGTCATTAACTATCAATATCTCTTCTGGGGCTCCACGTTCAAAGAAAATATTTTCTAGCTGCTCTATCACACACTCACTAGTTTGCATACACAACCGGCACCATGTAGCAAATTGCGATGGACCAAAATCTATGACTGTCAGGTAATGCTTCCTGCGATAGTGCATTATATCCATCTCTATCTGATACCACACCTTGACGTCAACTCATGCTTCCTTTACTTCACTTCACCGTTGCAGGATAAATGGATTTAAACATTTCACTACCATTTACAACATCATGAAGTTGGCAACTGGTAACTTTAGCATTTTGTCTCCTTGCAAAATACAGGGTTCACCGCACCCCCGTGTGCCCTATCTCATGGTACACACGTCTTACCAAATTTTACACTGTATTTCCCACAGCAGCACATAGCAATGACATCGCATCTGGCTTTTTCAATCATCTCTCTGGTATGCGAGTCAACGAATAAGCCTCGTTCTTATAAGAAGAGACCAGTGATATGGATATCAATAACTGGTTCTTTTTTACTGAAGCTGTCATTATTGCAACCATTTGCCAAAATAATATTTAATTAGCTGCCTTTGATTTTAATCAGCTCTCCTCTGTCAATCCATCTGATATCCACTGATGCACAGTTGTAGAGTGAAATCTTTTTTCCACTTCCTTCACTTCCCATACTAACACAAATTTCATTCCATTTATTAACCCATCTAACTCAACCCTATCGATATGCCCGGTTTCATCCTTTCTCATCGAGCATGCATCCTCTACCATATATACACCGATGTCTACCACATCACCCACGGCCAGTGAACTCGCATCAACCCAGAGTGTCGCTGACCTTTTACTAGATTCCCATCTACTTCTTGCAGGATCACTTTTCCTCACAGCCGCTATTGTATCGCGGACAGACTGTAGGTCACTATATTATACCCACATGGTCTGATTCGTTTTTGCTTGGTAAACTCCGCACTTACTCGCAGCCATCCACACACAGGGTGATGACTAACTAGTTTCTCACACAAAGAAAACATATCGCGACGTGTCACTTGGTCGGATACCTTTGGCACATTACCACTCCTACCTCACAACAACTTGCAATTCTCTCCCCACACCTGCAGTCCAAATGCTCACATGCATTCCTGCATGTTTTCAAGCTACTTAGATAAAAACCCATATTTCTCTAAATGAATAATTATATGTTTCACTACTACCGTATCCTCACGAACTAGTACATATTATAAATATGTGGACGTAGTATTGTCACGCACTACTACGTTTTGCTCCAACACTTTATTGATCACCGCTTACATCACCAGTGGGGCAACATTTATGTCAAATCTAACTCTTGTAAGGCAATACTGCTTACTTTCAAACATAACTGACTGGTATGGCCATTATCTCTCCTCCAATCGTATTTGAAAATAAACCCTGGCAAGTAGCTTGGTTGCGTATACATACTGATATCTTGTATGGGCATCAATGTAAGTATTGACTTTACGAATGTCCACCACCAACCTCACCTTATCCTAACTAGGCTGGATAACTGTCATAAATGAAATTAAGCCTTCAGCAGGGCCATTCTAACCCTTATCATACGACTGCAGCCAGCTCCACTATATCCACTTCTGCAACTCTTCCTCATATCACTGTTGTGCCTCATGTAGGACTTCATATTCACATCTCATATTCTTCAGCAGTACTAGCTCTTCATCGTCTCTCTATTTCCAGGCCATCGTCCAATACTTAGCCAAAGTATCAAACACTGTGCTGAAGTCTTGGTCATCCATTTGGAGCCCATCACTGCTATAGGTACTCAAACACAGGCCTGCTACTGTTGCATTTATTCCAGGCTGTACTCAAAATATTAATGCTTCCCAATTCATAGCCATCACTCCTTTCATTTTCTTTATTGCATCTATACACAAGATACTCTTAAACCAAAACAACTTCGTAGTTGATACGTTGGCATGTACTTTCACCTCATCATTGCCCTTCCCTGCCACATGTACCTTGTCTGTCCCTTGACTCTTCCAGATATCTCCAATTAGCGTCATGACATCGTTCTTCTGCTGCCATCTCTTGCATCTAACTGCATTAACTATCATTTGTGTGCATCCAATATCCACCATCACTTCGCAATTTTTTTTTTCAATTCACTTGCAGGTTTTTTTCATGATAGAGCGCCTATAGTCTCCCAAGAAAGCGAGCTGGAGCTGAAGCCAACTTTCATTTTTCGTTTCCCGTCCACTTTGTAGTATTCCTCTCGGGGTACTCCATTGCAACATATCCCACTTTTCCATACTTGAAGCAATTGATTTCCCGTTTCCCCCTTTTAGCGACTACACAGTGCTTGTTATATGGTTTGACCCTCAACATGCGTAACAACCTTGTTGACTGCTGTGCGGTCCAGTCTTGGTGTAAGTCATTATCAAAACTGTAGCTGCACCTACCACTGCTTGCAATAGTGATCCACTCGCACCCTTGCATTCCTCACCAATTGGTGCCACACTACTCACCATACCAGCACCCTCATCAAGTAACACAGCCCTGGCTCTCTTTAGTATACTCTTAAGCTTTCAGTCTTCAAGGTTGACTACTGCAGGTAGCATTTGTCTTGCGCCTTTAGGCAACCCCATTACATGTCACATGCCAAAGTCTTCTCTGACACTCCTCCAAAGTGTTAGACCTAACATGTGCAAAATTGCTGATAAAACATCAGGCTCTACATGACTTCATCTTCTGGTTCATAAACTGCTATTATGAAGCAAACGAGTTCCCTGCAAAAGCGACGTTTATGCTCTTCTAAATATCACTTATCTTACTCCTTTTATCCTTGGGTAGTTGTTGGTACACTGGAAATGAACTCCTTGTTAGTCTCAATAGTACCACAGTAGCAACTTCCATGATATTCTGAAGTTCACACACCAGGGTCCCTTTCTCCAACAACTCTGAAATATCACCCTCACTGGATTGCTCAAGTATCGGCTTCAACACAGTGGCCATGATGTATCCCATTATGCTTGTTTATAAAGGCCTTACTTGTCCAAGGCCTATCCACTCCTTCGCCAGCTCAACCCCCTCGTGCCATATAGTGCAATCCTTTCCAACTGGATGCTCACTCCCTTATCCTTTAGTATCCCCACTATGTCTACCGACGTCAGTTTCTCACTCTGCTCCTTTTGTATAACTAAAATATTCTCAAGTTTACCACTCATACACTTTTCACTGTATCACTGTAAATTTTCGATTTTGTCTTTACTCCAATTGTGTGCATTGTACTCTTCCTTTTATCAATATTTTTGACGTACGGCCTCCCCTCTTGTCTCTGCACAGTCAGAATGGTTCCTTTCTCCGTTGACTGTCCCCCATCACAACGCAATTTATTATTTCAAAACCCCAATTATTTCCATTGGGGGAAGAGAACTATAGATCCAGGATGTGACGACAATCAAGACGACTGTACAGAAATGGAACTTTTAAGCGATATCCACATAAAAATGGAAACATTTCAAATTGTTGATGTGCTTGAAGAAGTGTGTAGATGAAGTAAAACTGAAGAAATATCTATGAGTGTATATATAGTATATACAATCAGAATGGACAGAGAAGAGAATGCAGCTTTAGCGGACGAAATGACTTAATTTCCAGATTCAATGATATAAAGGCAATTGTTGCAGTAACTAAAAACTGATAAAAAGGGAATTCACTTTTGAACGGGTCATAAATAAAAAAAATAAAATTCCAAATTAATATGGAACATGGATTCTGGTGCTAGTGATCAGATGAAACCTCATAAAGACAGACTTGGGGATTTCGACAACAGCATCATAGGTAAAGTAAAGTGGAACAATGGAAAGTTTTTATTTCTATGTAAAAAAAGTGATTATAAATATGAAATACCAGTAAGGTGGATTTGAGTTAAAATTACAAGGGGTGTACTATATTGCAAAACTAGATGGAAACCTGATGTCAGAAAGATAATTTGATGAAAAAAGTTTTAAGTTAGTTACATACAAAAGTGTCATATAAGTGGAAAACATAAAAGAATTATGTCAAATGGGATACTGAAATGAGGCAACGCATATGTATCCAATCCCATATAGTATTGCAATGTAATAAAAGAAAATATAAGAAGAAAGACATAGAAGTCCCAGAAAATAGAGCAACGATTAATATATGGCACAGAAGGTTTGTATATATACTATCCACACCCAGAGTATGTGAACTAAAGGAAAAATTGAATACTGCAAAAAATGCATGGTAGATAAGCCCAAAAATAACCCAATGCATGCAATTAACTAAAAAAAAATAGTACCTAATGATCTTTTTTAGATTCATGAACAATCATCAAATGCAAGTGAAAGCCAATACTTTGCCCTCTTTTTAGAAGACAATTCATGGTACAGTAAAAATGTTACATTGAAGAAGAAAAGTGAAACAATTGAGAAATTGAAAGGCAGAGAGGAAACACGACAGACTTTTGTCATGCCTCCACGCTGATAATACGAGAAAGAGGGTCAGCAAGGAAATCTTGGTTTTTCTTACAATGAAGGGAATAGAGAGAGGGCAGACGACTTCATTCTTTCCTCAGCAAAATGGAAGAGCTGAACGCCTAAACCTTCTTGGGGGGTGGCGGCCAAAGGATCAGGTACCATAGAGGAGCCACAAGGAAGCATTTGAGGACTGAGCCTCAGTGCCCACTGACACTTGCATGAGGAGGATGTAGAAAGTTGGATAGCAGTAAGAGTTGGTGAGAAGGGACTGAGATAGGAGTGGAAGGTCTTTAAAGGAAATTGAAAGCAATGGGGTATTGAGACATAGCCATAGGCCAGTTCAGAGAGCATGTCTCCAGGGAGGTATTGGCTCGAGCTCAGCACAAGAGCTTCCGGGTTCTCAACTTCAGATATGAGTGGTCAATAGTTTTACTTATAAATAACACCAGGGGATAAGCCCCATTTTGACTAGACCCATGAGCCAGTCCTCAGGAAAGTGGTCCCGAGGGGGTTGCTTTCTGAACTCATGTACATGGCAGAGTGGGGTTCCCATGGTTAGGAACAATGTCAAGTAATACTTCTTGTATGATGGCCCATTTGTATATTTTTGGGCATTAGGACAAGCCATAACTATGTATGGCTTAATTAAGGGATCAAGGATAGTTGCCAGGCTTGGTGTCCGGCAGTGCATTCACCGAAGGGAGAAATGGAACAATTCTAGTTCAAATAGAGAGGTCTGACAGTACTAAGACCCAGTGAGGGGAAGAGACTAGGTGTGGAGTTGGAGGATATCAGTGGTAGGTTAAAGATGGGAGGCCTAGTCCCTGGCTAGCTTAAGGTGGAGTTATAGGACACATGAGAACCTAGTAAAGCGGAAGGACTGGGCTGCATGAGAAAGACAGCAACATGAGTGAGAGGGAGAAGGACCTCGTTCACCTAACCAAGTGAGCATGTGGGTTAGTAAGGGGGAAGGACTGATTTGGGTTAAAGGAGCAATTTGATAGGATGGAAGAGGTACCGCTGTCAAGCAGCATGTAAAGTTTGCAGCGTAGGAGTCAAATGGGCTAGTGGTGTGGATAAGGAAGGAAAGGATGTGTATGTCCCAGTGTAATGTAGTTACCAGGGTGGTGGATAGGAGCTTATGCCTTTGATTGAGGGACTGCCTGAGCAGGAAGGTTCCGTTACACTGAAGCAGGTAATGTTCTAAGAGAAGGCCTTTAGGTTGGTCACGGTATGAGCGGTTTCTATTTCCTCTGCCAATCAACTCCCAAGCGCACGGGTATCCTAGTCTGAGTCTGTGGGTTACGACAGATATATACCTGTGGGTGATTTTAGGGAGGCACTGCTGAACAGAATTATTAACACTGATATACCAAGTGGCTGACCGAGACGAATTTAATTGGGCCTGCCTGATGGGGCTTAAGAGCCGACTGTGGCAATGTCGATCATTGACTTCTTTAACTGCTGAAGGGAGGGCACAGGGTTAAACTTGTTGTGTCTACTGCAAGGGCTCCCCTGGTAAGACTATCAGCCACTTTACTGTCCGGAATCCAAATATGATTTAGGATCCCATTGATAGTTACACATCATTGATTCTGGTAATGGGTATGGGCTAAGTGCTTGATTTTTGAGGTGATTAGTGAGTTTTCTCTAATGTTAGGGTTCTTTAGGACTGCGCTTGAGCCCATTGAGTCGATGTGGATAGAAGTGTGACCTCAGACAGTGGCAGAGTGTTCCAGGGCCTTCAGGATTGCCACAAGTTCTGTTTGTATGGTGCAAGTGTTGTTTGAGAGTCTCCCACTGGCTGGGCACGCTACAAAGTATACAACAGCAACAGCAGCTGGGACAGTCCTATCAACGGAGCCATCTGTGAAGTAAACATTATTAGCAGGAGAATTTAGAAGGGATGCAAGTTCAACTCTGAAAGCTGTCTTTAGAGAATGGGAGGGATGTGTAATTAAACTTTAAGTGTATGAATGTCTGGACCCACATATGAACGGGGTGGAGGGCAGATTAAGATCAGTAAACAGGTGAATTAAGTGCCTAAGTTTATTTTGAAGAGGACCTTTCCTGCCAGTTTTAAGGGTTTTGATGATGATAAGACTATTTTGGCTGTTGATCCCATTTGAAAAATTGAAGAGGTGAACCTCAGACCTGAGCAAAGAGAGCTTGGTCCACATGGTGGCTCCCAGGATGGTCCTCAACGCATTGTTTTTTTACTACTTCCAATGACTTTGTGTGTGGGTGAGATAGAGGTAAGCACAGGGGTGTCATACTCCACAAGAAAGAGTACAGCCTGGACATAGAATAGTCAAAACATTAGATGAGAAGCACCCTGACTGAGACCAAGATCCTTAACCTTATTAGGTATGATGTCATTGCCTATTTGTATTCTGTAATGCTTCTTGAAGACAGAGCGTAGGGTTACGATACAGACATCATCTGTATATATAAATACCTGTACACTATTAGGGTACTCCTCATCATGACGGTTTTCAATGAGAATATGAAATATGTATTATTTATTAAAATGTCTAACTTAGAATACAGCACTGTAAGGATGGGCGCAAGGGGGCGTTATCCCCCAAACCTCCTTAAGTATGTAGGTAAGGACACGGCTTGTAGGTTAGGTGTGAGGATAGTTTAGAAACATTTTTTATCATCGCATGAGGAACGGGTCGCTGATATACAAAGGCTCCAACCTAAGATATTATGCTCTAAGAAAAGTGGTAACGTGTTCGTCTAGCATTCAAATGGCAGCAAGTCAATGAAAACCCGGGACTGTGAGTTTAAGCAGTGGTGGGTTGGGTGTACCTGGTTGATGTTCTGCTGACCATCTATTTTGATTGTGTATGTCCTATAGAATTTCAGTGCAGTATAGGACCAGGAAAGCAACCCTTGAAGTTAATCGTTTTTCAAATTCCCAGATTCTTTTGATAAAACTTTATGGCCTCCAAAACCCCTGAAGTCAGATCTTGAAATTTCCTAAGACCCTGTTTTTTCAAAAAGTCTAATTGAGAAATTATTTATATAGATATTATAAAATTATGATTGTACCAGATTTATCATTAAATTTAGTATTTGAGAACTATATACATATAAGAGTCTGTTTTTTCTTATAAAATTGACCTGTCGAGGTAGTGACATTCTGGATTTTACAAGCTTGTATAAAAAGTTATTGTATTGCGTATAATTTGGATTTCACAGATATATTTGAGAATTTGGAGCCCTTGTATAACAACAGATTGGAATACTGCATAGAACGCCACCTGACCTAACCTACAACCTGTATCCTTACCTCCGCAACTCTCCTTAAACTGATTATTTCACGAATAAATGAATAAACCACACTAGAAGTATATGGTGTGTAGGCCAATTGCTTAAGCTTAATTATATGTGCCTTCTGGAGAATATCTATAATTATACAGTATGGAAGTCTTCACCTACTCAATTAACTATGATTGTGTGCATTTGTTGAATGTTCTGGTTTATGGGCTGCAAAATCACCCATATGTGCCAAGTTTCTACAAAAGCCATTTATTTATTTCCATTTATATAATTATCACACTAAAATATAATGATCTAATTCATAAAAGGATCATAGTGTATGAGTTTTAATATTTTCTTTTAAATTAAGGTTTTGTGTTATTGTGGTGTGAGCAAGAGAAAAAAGGTGGTTGTACAAATTATAATTTGAATGTGTAGGTAAGTGAAGTTCTGAAGAACAGGAGTCTTACATATAAAGACGTTCCCAACGATCCCTCGCAAGAAAACATTGGGGACGTGAACACTATAATTAATCATTTTCTATACTAAGATACACAAGGGAAGTGATTATTGTTGTCCGGAGTTATACCTCCATATAGTATGATTCCCCGGTTACTAACATAATGCCTCTTCATTACACTTCACTAGTTGAATACAGATGTCATACATACTTTTATGTAAATAACTCTCTAAATGATGAGTTTTATAATATCCAAAGGTCAAATTCTGTCCTTAGAATTATGACAGTATAGTTAATGAAAGCATTATTCTAACCATAGAATTATGACAATGTAGCTAATGAGAGCTTCGTTCTATGCTTAGAATTATGACAATATAGCTAACGAAAGCTGTATGTTCTGTCCTTAAATCTATGGCAATATAAGGTCTTTGTTCTGTCCTTAGAAATATAACAACATTTAACTACTGAAAGCTCTTTATTTTGACCTTAGAAGTGTGGCAACTTAGCTCATGAAAGATCATTGTTCTGCTCTAGGAATTATGGCAACGAAAACCCTATGTTCTACTCTTAGAAATATGTCAATCTAGGTAACAAATGCTTTTAGGTCTGCTCTTAGAATTATGACAATGTAAGCAACATGTTCTGCCCTTAGAAATAGGGCAATGTAGCTAACAAGAGTTTCTAGTTCTGGTAAATACTCTTGTACTGGCCCTTAGTAATATTGCTTTATAACCGAAGAGTTTTCTTTGTTGATAAGTATTTCCATGATATTATTGGTAGACACATTCAGACATAAATGTCTACTTCTATCATACAAGTCAAGAGATTTTTCAGCCACTAATTATGTCAAGTTTTCATCCTTCCACAGAACACTGAGTTCCTTTACATGCTGACTTTTGAAGCACTCAGTTAATTGTATGTAAATAATCATTTAAATTCAGAGGTATATTGGATGAATTTATATCTAAATGTTTCAGATTAATTATATTGTAAATTTTTATATATATTTTATTTGTTAGAAATAGATCAAATAGATTCAATGGACACTCATATATACTATGAACTAACACCCTTGTCAAACTTCATTGATACCTGGGGCCACTTCAATGCTATATATATATATATATATATATATATATATATATATATATATATATATATATATATATATATACATATATATATATATATATATATATATATATATATATATATATATATATATATATATATATATACATACATATATATATATATATATATATATATATATATATATATATATATATATATATATATATATATATATATATATATATATATATATATATATATTGGCGTGCTACTGTTATAAGCACACATTGAGTATGAGTTGTTTCAGATGTATGTAATGGATAACTGAATACATCTTAATAGTTTTTAAGTATTTATTCTATAAAAACAACAGAGTTAAACATCTCCATCACTGGAGGAAGCTGGGTTGGTCCAGATGACCAATTCTGGTGAAGTATAGATATGAACTGACTAAATTATCGATATCACAGATATCGTATGCTTAGTTTATTTTAGACACGTCACAAACTCGGAAGACACCTGCATCCGGTGACGTCACAAACTTTCACACGCTGAGACAATGTGTTGACGTTTAAGAAGAATGTCAAATTGCTGAGATTTGCATTGTATGTCCTGTTTACGATTTGAATGACTACAGCAAATCCCAGGGTTAGCTCCTCCAACCAACATGACATATTACGTCATTTGTTTTAAACATGTAATATTAACTATTCTAATCATTACATTAGCTCGGCCAGCTATCTCAATTTTTTTTTACAAAAATTTAACAACAAGCCAAAACATGGTTATTAGGTGTGACTGAACATACGTATTATTCTTTGTTTAACTTTAGCCATAATCAACCGAGGACGAATGTCCAAATAGGCACATTAAAAAATAATAACAATAATGCATACAAAAAAGATATTACCAAAGCAAAAAGAAAAATGCATGATAAAACCAAGATCATATATATGGTACATTGCTAGCAAATGATTATATGGTACCAAAAAAAAAAAAACTTCTGACTTACATATAATTCGGTAACTTGATAAAGAATAATTGTTACCTTTGTCAGAAACAAAATACTCAATTTTTAGTGCACAAACACGAATTGCTGGTACGTACACGTACCACGGTTTCGTACATATATATGTATATATATATATATATATATATATATATATATATATATATATATATATATATATATATATATATATATATATGTATAGGGCTGATATATTTTATTAGATGCCCATAGATTCTGTTATATATTTTATTTTTTTTTTCTCTTTTCTTTTTTAACATTCCGGCTTATATATTTTTATTAGATGCCGAGAGAAAAAATTATTTATATCCTTTTTTATTTTATTTTATTTTTTTTTTTCAAATGTTGTTTTAAATGTATTTTTAACAATGCAAATGTAGAAAATTTCTTTATTTACATATTACTAGCGTACTAATCAGCTTTTCATACAAACTTTTCCCGACAAATTACTCCTTTAGCGAATGAGGTGGCCACTCAAACAGCTTTGAACTGAATCAAATAGGGCGTATTGTCGGGGCTAGGCAACTCATTCCTTTTTAGCTGCTTGCTGTGCCGTAACCTACGCCAAACAAGGATGTTCACGGCGATAAATATCACCACCATGATACACAAACCAGCTAGTAGTATGGGGTGAAGAATTTCCTTATAAGTCGGTGACAGGTGGTCCTTTTCGATAAGTTTCATCAACCGCTTTGCCACATGTCCGTTGTACGGGAGAGGAAGTGCTGGCATTGTAGAGGTCCACGTGAAGTTCGCGAAGTAGGCTCGTTCTCTGATGATTGTCCGTAGACCAGTCACCATGGAATTCGGGGAAGTCCCGACACAACCATCTGCTGCGACGAAGATATGGGTGAAGGACGTGGATCCGTCAGGGCATGATACATTGAAGCCGTCCTTGTCGTATCGTATTCATGAGCCATTATTCAGTCTGCAATTGAACTCATTATTGTCAAAGGGATAAAGCTTATCCAGACAGTTTTCACTTGTATGGGAGAGAGCACCGTCTAGCACTATACCTAACTCGCATGAATCCATTAAGTTTTTATGGAATTCAAATGAGTCAGCTGTACATATTTTTCTATCCATTGCGTCTGAACAGTGAGTTAATTGATTTAAGTCTTTAATGACCGTATATGTTTCCTTGTCTGGGGAAATCAATACGTGTCCTGTCAAACTGGATATTACTCGATTTGAGTGATTCGTCATGAAAGTCGGAAATGGTGATATCCTGTAAGATTGCCAGGCATCAGAAGAATCAAAGGGAATTGTAATCCTAATCTTGTTATTATCTACGTTTACTGTAATTAGGCTGTAGTAAAATTCTAACCTATGTTCGTCTAACAAAGGAACATAGCCTAGTTTATCCCTTCCGTTCTTCAGAATTAATTTTAAGTAACTTATAGGCAACAAATGGGGTGACAATACACCTTTAGTTGCTAACGTGATAGCTTCTACATAATCCTTGGATTTCTCAATGAAATGTGTAATTCTGTTATGTATGTGATCTATCTTTGAATCATAATACGTTAATGTTGCCAACAAATCCTGTACTTCCATAATTTGAACGATATTATCTGAATGTTCATTTAATAAATCCATAATTTTATTGATTGAAGCTAACTGATTCCTTAGTTCTGACATAATCAATTCATCTTTATGAGTCAAGAACTCAATTTTCTTATTTTGATTACTAATTTTAAGACGATTGGAAATTCCTAAACCTAAACTTGCAACAGACCCAAAGATGCTTAATGCAGCATAAATAAACGGATTCCGTCTTTCTTTATGTTCGTGTCCTACAGTCCACATCAAAAGGTCATAAGCCAAAGATCCTGTCTCGCCAGTCTTATTTTTCAAGTCATCAGATAGCATCTCTGCAACTTTTAATGTTGATCCAAGCAAACTCTTAGTAGTCAAATGAAAATGTCTTCTATGCAACTCATCCAATGATGCAGAAAACCTTGAAATGGCGGTTCTTAAGCTAATGACATCATTCTCTTGAAGAAAAATTGCTTGCATATTCACTTCTACAATTACGTTGGTTGATGTAATAAAAATGTCTTCTTGTCTTTCAACTATATTGCCATATTTAAAATATATATTTTTAGTCTTAGAGCTCATCCCATACGAGAAAAATGTCTGAGCGAACAATATCACTCCCAACAACAAAAAATTCATCTTGGTAACCTGTAACGAGAAAAAACATATGTAATTACTCCTGTATTAAAAAGAAAACTTTTAATCACATAAAATAGAATAAAATTTTCCTTCACTTCATTTCCTCTCTTTTCTTTTTAATTTCTTATGTGAGCCAATGGTACTATTCTCTCATCCGTGGGTTGGGCTACGTTTTGAATTCTAAACCTATTGGCCGTTAATGTTTCCAAAATGTTAAATGGGCCTTCAAACTTAGGTGTTAGTTTATAGTTGAGCCCTTTTCTGACATTGATTTGAATATAGATGTTATCACCCACGGTATATGTTTTAGTTGGTTTCGCTATTTTATCATGATTCCTTTTCATTATGATTTGTGATTCTTCTAAATTCTTTCGAAGGATATCATATCGACTTATACTTGCATTTATACATTCTTTTAAAGGATTTGATAGATTAGTTGTAGGCGTTAATACATGGAAAGGTGTTCTAACTGGGGTACCATACAATGCTTCATGCGGTGACATTTTAATTGATTTATGATATGAATGATTCAGAGTACTCAGTGCCGCCGGTATTGCAATATCCCAGTTGGGGTCTGATCCCCCTAGTGTTACCCTCAATATATTTAATATCTTCCTATTTGCTCTTTCCACTAGCCCATTCGACTCTGGGTGATATATCATGGTATTTATTTTCTTTATGCTGAGGAATTCACACAATGAGGTTAGAAAGTGATTATTAAATTCACCACCCGAGTCTGAGATTATCATGTGTGGAATTCCATGTTTACAAATGTAACACTCGTAAAACTTCCTAGCGCATCCAATCGCAGTTTTAGTTTTAAGCGCTATTAGTTCTGTATATCGAGTTAAAGCATCTATAATTACTAAGAGGTGCTTATTTCCTCTGTCTGACTCGTAAAATCCTGTTAACAAATCTAAATGTATTCTTTCAAAGGGTTGATTGGGCACAGGATAAGCTCCTAGGCTGACAGGTGTTTTCGTATGCCCTTTGTTTTCCTGACATGTGCGACAATTAGCTATGTGTCTTTTTATATCTGTAAGCATTGTATGCCAATAAAACAATGATTTGGCTTTCTGTGACATTAATGAGAACCCAGGGTGTCCATGTAATGGATTTGAATGCAACCAATTCAGGACAGTGGAAATAAGTGAGATTGGTACTACTACCTGGTCGTTAGTTACATGTGGTGTATTGCGGGTTTTCCTTGTCACAGTCCTACACAGAATATTATCTTTGATTATATAATTCTGCTGCTTATACTTTATATATTCCTTTTCTTTATGATTGCCTTTCAAAGCATTTATAATTGTTTCTATTTTCTGATCTTTTCTTTGCTCAGTCTGTAACAATTCAGCACTCCAGCCTAAATCTTCTTGTTCAGATATTGTTTTTACAATAGGCATGGATGTTGATATATCTATTAATTCAGCTAAAGGCTCCGTACAAGATGACACGGGGTTGCGTGATAATGCATCCGCAATGATATTTGCTTTCCCAGGTAAATACCCGATTCTTGCGCCAAAATCTTGAATGATCAAATGCCACCGAGTTCGTTTAGGGCTGTGATTGAAGCCTTTAAAGAACTCTGTTAGTGGTTTATGGTCAGTAAGAACCTTAACGGGATAACCGTAAATTATGAACTTAAAATGCACTAGCGAATTAACAATAGCTAGTCCTTCCTTGTCTATTACTTCATACTTACTTTCGAAAGTTCTCAATTTTCGAGAATAGAAAGGTATCGGGAAAAACTGTTTATCATATTGCTGAAGCAATACCCCTCCCACTCCTAAGTCTGAGGCGTCTGTTGCAATGAAGAATTCCTTACCGAAGTCAGGAAATTTTTCTGACCTAACAAAGACAAAATATCGTCAGTACATGGCACTGGGAATCGATCAGGGATCGTTTCCTCATTTAGACGACGAAAGTCGACGCAGATACGCCATGTTCGATCTTTTTTCGGTACAACTATTAAAGGAAAATTATAAGGGCTGTTTGATTTTCTAATGACTCCTTCCTCTAACATTTTACCTACTTCATCATTTATTTCATTCTGGAATTTCATAGGGAGTCTGTATGAGGGTACATATATAATTTTCTGCTTGTCCTTTAACCTTATTTGATGCTCGATCACATCTGTTTTTCCTAAGGATCCATCCGTAGTGGAAAAGACATCTTGATATTTAGTTAAAAGTTCAAAAATTTTCTGCTGAATTTCTTCGTCTTGAATGTCCTTACTGATTTTATTTTTAATAGATCGCAAAAGGGATTCATCCGCAACTGATTGAGAGTGATTGATTTCAGCAACGGTAAGAATACGATGTTTATAAACTTCTACATCCAAGATATGTTGATTTTTGTGAATTACTAAAGTGTTATTTAAATGATTACAGACTTCGATATTACATTGCTGATGTGAGCCTACTGTATAAATAGCTTGTCTGACAGACAATCCGTTAGTTTTCAAAGTATCGGAAAGGATTAATATTTCAGATCCCGGTAGTGTTTTCTTTATTTGCATTATTAAATTCGAAGGTATGTTTGGTTCGATAGATTGCGTGCAAGATGATATTACGGGTGAACGAGAATTCTGCTGGGTCGCGTATATTATTTCTTTATTAGTGAGACAAGTTATTGGTTCTTCAACGTACGTTACGGTTACATTTGTCGTCTCCTTTTTATCCAAAACTGATTTTAAGGTATTAGAAGACTTATAGAATTTCCCTTTGATATACACGCCGTGCTTGGCAGGAGCTAAGATAATGTTTTGATTTCCCATAGATGGGTATCCTATAATTACAGCTGGATACATATTAATGTTATTTACAACAACAAATGTATCGGCAAACGTGCGATTACCGACTCTGAACTGAATATGAGTTATGCCTATAACGTTTAATTCATTATTTCCTATACCTATAAAATTTCATAACGTTAATACTACATCCAAGGCTTCCTCACCCCCATAGATCGCGCGTAACCTGACTTTGAAATCATCCCAAGTAACTGCTTCTTGAAATGAAACACCTCTTAAATACGCACTCGCATCCCCCTTAGAAAAATCTATAAAACTTTTAGCTTCTTGTAATTGTACAAAAGGGTCTACGATTTGTTTGGCATTTAAATGGGCATCAACGGATGAAATCCATGACTCCACATTTTGTGGCAAGAACCCGTTGACCCGACCTTGAAAAGGAAGGATTGCTGACCTGGCATTTACAAGCGTCACAATTGGAGGAGGATTAGTCTGGCCTACACCACTAGGTCCAGGGGTAGGGCTGACAGGAGGAGCCATGACTGCTGTATTTTTTTTTTCTATCTCTTTGACCCCTTGCAATTCTATCAAAATATCTATATGAGTACAGACGCCCACTGCGTAAACGCATATGTATAATAATATTCCCCCAACAATGTTACTAATCCCAAAACATTTCCCTCAAGAATTTTTTAAAGAGAAAGGAATTAGCACAAAGAAAGAAAAATTCTAAATGAGAATTCGGAGTTTCCTATAACAAAGATTAGCAATTCACTCACCCCAGTAATAATCGACTAACGACTTGTGATAACTACACTTCACTGCCCAAACTGGAATGAATTCAAAATATCTGTACTTAGCTTATATATGAAGTCCTCTCTCTCTCTCTCTCTCTCTCTTGATGTTTTGTTAGCGATGTCTCGTTCTAGTTTCTTGTTGAATGTAGTTCTTCCTGGATATGTTTTGCAATTGTTGAATGCCAGTCCTTGGGTTTCCTAGGATGTTGATTGAAGATTCAGGTTATATTCTAACATAGGTTGATGTTAGCTGTTTCGTTGGACTTAGTCAAAATTGTAGATTCTTGTGGATAATGTTGAGTTTTTGAAGATCTTTCTCAGGTTTTACAGCTTTTATTTTGAAGTCTTGAAGATCTTTCTCTGGTTTTATAGCTTTTATGTTGAAGTCTTGAAGATATTTTTCTGGTTTTACAGCTATTATTTTGAAGTCTTGAAGATTTTTCTCTAATTCTTAGAGTTTAACCGCTGTCTTAGAGTTTAATCGCTGCCACCATTTATTGGCGTGCTACTGTTATAGGCACACATTGAGTATGAGTTGTTTCAGATGTATGTAATGGATAACTGAATACATCTTAATAGTTTTTAAGTATTTATTCTATAAAAACAACAGAGTTAAACATCTCTATCACTGGAGGAAGCTGGGTTGGTCCAGATGACCAATTCTGGTGAAGTATAGATATGAACTGACTAAATTATCGATATCACAGATATCGTATGCTTAGTTTATTTTAGACACGTCACAAACTCGGAAGACACCTGCATCCGGTGACGTCACAAACTTTCACACGCTGAGACAATGTGTTGATGTTTAAGAAGAATGTCAAATTGCTGAGATTTGCATTGTATGTCCTGTTTACGATTTGAATGACTACAGCAAATCCCAGGGTTAGCTCCTCCAACCAACATGACATATTACGTCATTTGTTTTAAACATGTAATATTAACTATTCTAATCATTACATATATATATATATATATATATATATATATATATATATATATATGAATTGAGTTTGGACTAAGAATAGAGCCTGTACACAAAGTATATATATATATATATATATATATATATATATATATATATATATATATATATATATATATATATGTATATATATATATATATATATATATATATATATATATATATATATATATATATATATATATATATACATATATATATATATATATATATATATATATATATATATATATATATATATATATATATATATATATATATATATATATATATATATCGTTAACTGCTGCCAAGGAATAGAAAAAGTCATGGTAGTCATAGTCCAAAGTAGATAGTAGTAGGGAAAAAACACATAACCAGTTTTTAATTTTCTGATAGATTTCTGTTTATAGCCTTTACTTGCTTCATAGATGATAAGACAAAGGCAAAAGTGTCTTAGCTCACTACGGGTTGCAAGTGCGCAAGAGCCTGTGCCTAGTTTTAGCTTGGAGAATCGATTCTGGCAACCCGACATTTTCTTTCCCTGGCAATCAGTATTGAGTTAGACTGTAGCTCACACAACTCCATATCAACTTCAATTGGGTTGTTAAGTGACTGAAGAATAATCTACAGCTTCTTGAAGTCTCTAAATCTGTTTTCAAATTGAAGATATTTGGCAAAAACCATGAAAAGTCTGACTTCACATCATTTGTCATGAGCTTGCAACATGATGAACGGTATGCAACGCCGCTCTTTCTTAAGGAAGCACTGAATAGTAACAGCTTCCTGTGGAAAGCTTCAATGTACCCAACCAGTTGAGAAACATTTTGTTTCTTGCCTTGTAAGCTCATATAAAGTGTGTTCAAATAGGTGGTTATATCTGTGAGAAATGCCAGAACAAATAAAGTATATAGGAAGTAAAGATGTCAGTGAACCGGAAACAATTTAGCGAACTGTATGTCACTAGATTCTTTGTTCAGTTCTTCAAGGAAAGATATAGATCTTCTGTGTCGTTGTGACATTAACACCTCTGATTACATTCCCTATCCTGACCGTACTGTGTGGATGGTATCATTTATCTGTAATACATTGCAAAATAATAATTCTTGGTGGATAATTGTAATATTCCTGCTTAATCTATATTGTAGACATTCTCTGTAAAGATGCATGCAGAAAAAGGAAATGAAAAGACGAGTTCTTGAAAAGAGATGTATTCTCTAGTACACGGAGGCAGACACTGACTCTATTTCAAATTCAACTGCCCAACGGCTGGAGTCATGAGGTAATAAAAACGTCACTACAATAACAGAAAATGAAATTGATCATAAGTTAAGATCAACTAAAGTAATATATAACAATTGCTCCTCTCTAAATGAAAACAAAATAAGAAGATATAATAGAAACATAACCTTGGCAATCATTTACAATGACACACCATAACATCTCTAGTATTCATCATAACCATAACGTATCACAGGTTTTCTATTTCTAGTTGAGCGCCTGATAGAAATAACATCTGTTACAGGAATATCACCAGAAACCCCAATAGACGGTACACTTATGTTATTGTTAGGCGAAACATTGAAGGGGACTCAACAGAAACATAAGGTTGTACTACTTGTTGCTGAGAAGGTAATTAATTATAGGATGATACACAACTGGACTCATTACTGATACTGTTCTTTTCTCTGAACCTATAATTGACAATAGTTGATTACAGTGTCGTTTCCATATGACATCTAATTTCTGAACATGAACATTAGACACATTTACACCTAATTTCTGAACAATTTCACCTTGAAACTATTTTGGACCATCTCTCAAGTTAAGTGCCAGAACTTTATCACCTACCTCAAATTTAGCAATTTGTTTGAGTTCACAAGATGGTTTATTTGCAGTATATTTAGGGTTTATTCTATCTTTGACCGATACAAACTTTCTATTATTCATGGACACTGATGGGGGAATGTTAGTAACAGAATGTGGAACAGGACGATAAATCAAGCTTTACATTATGTATTGTGCTATGTTCGACCTTTTTTTTTCTCCGCTCCAGTGAGATTGTATAATGGAACAAAACTTGAGCCAAGCGTGTTTTGAATGATTCACCACTTAGGTATTTCTTAAGCAATTCTTTTACAACCCTTACCCCCCTCTCTGCTTGACCATTACTTGATGGTGAATAAGGAGGAAGAGTTATATGAATAATGTCATTGTTCTCCAGAAACTGTTTAAATTTACTGTTGGTGAAACATGAAGCATTATCTGATACGAGTGTGTCACACAACCCATTACGTGAAAACACCAAACGCAAAGCATCAATTGTTTCATTAGCATTCGTACTATGCACAATTTCCACTTCTATATACTTACTAAGCGCATCTACAACAATAAGACATGTATGAGATTCATAGAAAAAATGGTCGATATGAACACGAGACCAAGGCCTTGGTGGAGTAGGCCATATTACATGTTGATTTTTACTTGGTCTTGCTTGAACGGACTGACACAACTCACAATTTTTAACCAGCCTTTCAACATCATGATCAATGTTAGGGTACCAGATAAGAGAGCGCACTAAAGCCTTCATATTACATATTCCTGGATGGGCTACATGAAATTTCTCTAATACCATTTGCCGTACAGAATGAGGAATTAAAACACGATTCTGATACAAAATGCAGCCTTTCATAACAGACATATACTTCAGAACGTTCTTATATGGCAACAAGTTAGACTTAGCATTGATAGGAACTCCGTATTTTATACAATGTTTCAATTCAGATAAATTTTCATCCTTATCTGTGTCCTTTTGAATTTCAACACAGGTTATATTCATCTCTGACAGGGAATTCACAGTAAAGATTAGTTCATATGGCTCACAATCATGACCATATTCAGGTAGAGGCAGTCTACTTAAACAATCACTGTTAACATTATCTGTGCCTTTTGAATGTTCAAAACAATAATTAAACTGAGATAGTTTTAAATACCAACGCTGTAACCTAGCAGAACATGTGAAAGGTACGCCTGCTGTATGAGAGAACAATTTTCGGAAAGGTTGTTGATCATTCTTAATGATGATTTTTGAACCAAGAAGAAATTCTCTGAATTTTTCACACCCAAACACCACAGACAATGCCTCTCTTTCAAGATTTGAGTAATTACGTTCCGCATTGCTCAGAGTACGTGATGCAAATATTACAGGCAGCCACTGAGAGTACATATCTTTACGTTGCATCAGTACAGCAGCAATTCCATACCCTGAACTGTCTGTTTCCAACAAGGTTTCATAACCTGGATTAAACAATTGCAGAGCCCTATAAGATGTGAACAATAACTTAACAGTATCAAAGCACTTCTGTTGTTCTTGATTCCATACAAATCTTGCATTTTTATGCAATAATCTATACAATGGACCAAACTCGTCAGTGAATTTAGGAATAAACCGTTTATAATAGTTACACAGTCCCAGGAATGCTTGCAATTGCTTTAAATCTTTGGGTGCAGGGGCATCAACAATGGAACGAACTTTTCCAGGATCAGTATGCACCCGCTTATTATTGAATATATGCCCAATAATGCACCTCTTCGGTAAAAAAGGAACATTTATTGTTATTAACTTTGATACCAGCATCCTGAAGAGTATTTAATACTTTCCTCAAGGTAACAATATGCTCATTAACATTAGGAGACAAAATAAGTAGATCATCCTGGTAAATAATCCAATTATTAATGTCATTCAGTAACTGCAACATAAATGACTGGAATATACCGGGACAAGCCCGTAAGCCAAATGGGAGGTAGTTGTATCGATACAACCCTTCACAAGTGTTAATTGTTGTATATGTCTTAGATTCTTCATCTGACGGCAACTGTAAAAATGCATGTGCTAAATCAATTTTAGAGAAAACTGTTGCAGAGCCAACTTGTGCAATGACCTCGTCAATAGAGGGTATGGAGTCTGCACTGGATCGAGGAATTTATTGACTGTAACTGAAAAATCCCCACATATTCGAATGTGATTCTCATCCTTCATGACATTAACTGTGGGTGAAGCCCAATCACTGGAATATCCCTTAGATATCTTACCACTAGCAATTAACCTGTCAAGTTCTTCTTTTACCTTACTTCGTAAATGCAATGGAACAGTTCGAGCTCTTGCAAAAATTAGCTTTGCATCAGACATGACATTTAAGGAGACAGTATGTTTGACGTCAGACTGAAATTCATCACGGAAATATGTTTTGAATTCAGACAAAATTCTATTCTTGACGTCATCATATTTACTCACATTTATATTATTTACCATATCAGAATGTAGCATAACATCGGGTAACACAAGTTTAATTATCGTACACGTACGATAATTTTACCCTTTTGTACGATGTACGATAGCAAGTCTATTATGGTACGGTTTTGTACGATAATTTCACTACGTCTCTAGCACTATATATAAATCTATCAATTATTTGTCTTTTACTGACAAAAAATAGAAAAAAAGTAAAAATCTTAAGGGACAAGGTCCACAGGTCTCTAATATCACTGTGGAAAGAGAGCGAGATAGGAGGGAGGGTTTGTTAGGGCATTGCAGTAGGCAATCTCTCTTTACCGATTACCATTAACTTATTTGATGTACGAGACCTGGCTTCTGAATACAAAGAGTATTCACTAAAGTAGATTTGTTGATAAAACATAAAACTGACTGAATACTTCAATAATAAATTGAGCTATCATAACAACTGAATGTATAAAAGACGAGAGAGTCTGCAGACTTCCCAGACCGTGTTACTTCTGCAGGCAGTCTTGTGGTGGCCAAAACGTTGGCAGTGGAAACAGTGTAGGGGCTCAACATCCAGGTCAACTATGGGGAACTTTCCCTAGAGTCCAAGGTCTAATTTTGCTGGAATCTTCCAGAGGAAAATGACTATAATTCTCCTGATGCACTGCTTCTGGCTGCCAAAAGGACGTTCTACATGATGAACGTTGCTGCAATCACTAATGAAAGACAGCGGCATGTCGGTAGGGAAGTTACAAACAACTGCCTTCTATAAGTTTTTCGCTGGATCCAGATAGGTCAATGAAGCCTCCTTCTAGAGGCAGATGGGACTGCTGTGGTATTCTGGGGTTGGTTCTGATTCTGATCTTGATGCTTGGTTTGGATGTTGCAATCAGTTACCGTTGCATAGAAGGGTGCTCTTTCCACAGCTGTTAGCTTGAATTTTGGAAGCTAATTGGGGTCGATTGCGGTAGGTTGTGGCTCTGGATCAGTTTTAACAGCTGAAGTGAGAGTAGAAGTTGCTTTCTCAAGGAGATGAGTCAATCATCTGGTACAGTTGCATTCAGGAAGATGGGTGTCTTCACGAGCAGGGTCCTACGTGTCAGTGGCTATATCAATATCCATGTCAAGACTATATCAATATCCATGTCAAGCGGAGTACAGGGCTGGGGTGTTGGCAGGTGGTGTGGTGGTTCTTCTTCTCTTCTTCTTATTCTTTGCAGGAGGAGTCTCCACAGCAGAGGGAGAGGAGAAAGGAGTGGTGGTAGTAGCTCTGGGAGTGCCCTTATGAGGACGAGGAAAGGTGTAGGGAAGAGTCCTCTTAGTAGTCTTCTTGTCAAGTTCTAAAATCATATCAAGTCTGTCAGGAGGATTCCAATCAGGGATGGCTGTGGTAGTGGATTTCACTGGAAGGGTTTCCTTATACAATGGAGGCTCCCTGTTTCTTCCAGTCATGATGCGGGACATGAGGTTATGATACAGACTGCACAAGTCACATTTGCACTTGGCATTGTGATTGACAGTCATAACTGTACTGCTTAGCTACTCCCAGTTTTCCAGCCAAGGAGAAAGCATAGTAAGCAATATCTTCTCGGTGTTAGAGGTATGCTATGCATCTCTTGTAGATATTGCAATAAGCTTGACAGTGGAATTTTTCCCAGACATAGCAGAAATGACAGACGAAAGTGTCGTCGAAGTTACTCATCTGTAGGTCAACTGCTAACTGAAGGGGCGAGAACTGCAGCCCACCAGCAGAAAACAGTACTACAAGCTGGTGTCCCCTGTGCCGAGTAAGCTTGTGAGGGAACTAAGTGTCCCTTGTGCAGGGTAAACAGGTTCTTGAGCTGGCAGGGAGATCCTCCCCCAGAATGGTATATAGCCGGGACAAAAATACCCATACACCCTTGATCAAGAATCGTGCCCTAGGATTACCAACCACTGTCGGATATATCTTTAGATAGCAATCATATCCTATCCTTTCGTAAACAGAAGTTGATTCTTACGGAATGGTGAATTACTCAGATGTGAAATTTTAGACTAGGCTGACTGAATTCTGACAAGTATAGGGTAAGCTTTATCTATGCTATAGTTATGTAAATTTTAAGCTTTTTTGCCAAAAATATATTTGTTTAAGACTTTTGATTCAGTTTGTAATATATGGGGGTGGATGTAGTTCATTGGGACAGGTGTAAACTTACTTATTAATTGTCCACTGTCTTTATGGGAACTTGTTCATTTGAACTGAAATGCGACAATAGGAAGCTAGTTTTACAATTTACTAAATATTATGATTTAGTGTTATCTTATTAAGAGTAGAGCTGGTTGGGTAGCAAACATGAGGTTGAGGCTCTGTCTTAGGGTAAGATAGCTAGGATTACTGCTGCCCCGGTAGTTAAGGATACAGCTCCTAGGTTATGTTAGGGGAAAACCTTATGTCAATTAGCTTTCTTATGTTTGTTTTTGTTTTAAAATGAGGGTTTCCCGTCGTAAGTTTAGAAATTCTACACCCAGTCTGTTCCAACAGCCTTCAAAGGTTCCATAATGTATATCAGCCCTTATTTCTCTACTGAAAATGAGGAATCAATTTTACGCTGTATGAATCTTTTCTTGTCCAGCTCATCACTACCAGATGACTCTGACAATTTAGCCCATCAGTCATCACCTGAATACAATTGGGGGTGTATGTATGATAGTGGCTACCTGTATGTATTATTATGGCTTACTCAGAATACAGCAGTGTAAGGGGGGTCGCAGGGGTTCGTTAGACCCCCTTAGGTAAGTAAGTAAGGACATGGATTGTAGGTTAGGTGGGAATATTTAGGTTAGTTGACGTCCATTTTTAATCCACGCTGGAGGAACTGGCTGCTGATATACAAAGGCTCCTTGAATTGCATAATAATATCAAGTAATAGATTGTTCGCTTGTACGTCATATTAGATAACAGATTGTAGAAAGATTGTCGGTTCTTAGAATGCTCAAGATTTAATCACCAATACAATATATTGAAAGTTAAGAATATCAGAAGAAAGAGCATTTGTTTGACAAATCCTTATTTTCAAAATAAGTAAAAATTGATAATAAGAAGTTTTTGTTTAGATATTGAAAATTTTATACATTAAATAATTTTTTACGTATAAGTATTATATACTCGCAAGTTCTCTCTTTTGCAACAGAATCATATAACCTACTAAGTACAACATATCATCTCAGTCTAACTGGTCACAAGATTTGTAATTTCGGGGCGCTTGTGCTAGATCTGGTGCATTTCTGGAGAATTTAGAACATTTGTTTTATATTTCACGCCATTACAAAAATTTAGAAATTTTCCCACTGAAAGTATATAATATGATAAACTCGATGCCCTTGAGAGTCTTTTTTACCAACATGACTTATCGAAAATATTTCAGCTTCATCAATGTTATATATCGCTAACAAATTTTTAAGTATATCGTATAAGTTCATGTTGTGTGCTTTCAAGATCAGAAATGGTAACAAGCTCCCTCTAGAGATCCGGTGCTTGATAGATTGCCCATCTTTTTGCTGGACACGGGCTCTTACGTTGGTAGCCCGTAGCTAAACAACTGAAAACATTATCAAGGCTCTCAAAAGGAAATTGAAGCCTTTTTCAAAGTAAATAAGTAATTAAGTGCATTAAGTAATTATGTAAATTAAGTAAGTAATCAAGAGGCACACAACAGCTACACAATTTCCTTAGGTACTTTGAACTAACTGGCTTTATTCACTCTATTGCATAATAAAATAGCAGATTTTGGATTTGCAGATAATGTCATGCTCTGATATCTGATACTCTAGTGCATATTGCAGTAATATACAGCATGTCATTACTCTATCACTAGAGTCAAGTTTAACAGTAAAGCAAGTGTTTCCTGTTTTTATTCGGATGACTTGACTATTTGACAACTCACCGCACACGTAGCCTACATTTCCATAAACAATACATTACTCTAAAACTGTACTGTATAATATGGATACAAATTAAGATTAGCTAAGTGTATATATATTTGACAATGACCACTAACCGTTTTCATAAAGAATCCTACACAATCTTGAAGCATGACGCAATTCTGAAATGTTGCTGAACCTCTTACGCAGTGTCTATGGAATCATATATCTAAAATCTGTTACTCCATAAATATGAATAATGTCCAGAAGTAAAATGATAAGAGTATGATCTTTTGTTTACAATAGTTATTAATATAGTACCTATGTATGTGTACATGCTAATTGGAAACCAAATAAAGTGGAGGGCACTGTAGTATATTCCAAAATAAGTGCTATATTGGGTATCCTTATAGAAGGTTCAATGCGATATAATATTTGTCTTTGTGGAAAGTACCAAAGCACGTCCTACAAAGTACCAGTCAGAGGTTGGTTTGCCATCATATATATATATATATATATATATATATATATATATATATATATATATATATATATATATATATATATATATATATATATATACACAACAGTCATGGATAGGAACTCGATAGGTTTTGGGCCCGGGAGCAGATTGATGTTCAAAGGTGATGAACGTAAGTATGAATTGTAAGATGTCAAATTCTTTGTTAATTAACTGCTGCAGAATTTACATGGCACTACTCCAACAGAGGTGGAGTAGCAGACGCTGACCTGGAAGAAGAAACTATTGCTGAAACTTTTACCAAAATCATTCAGTATTTGGACGACTGTTAATTATCTGAAGTGCCAAGGACTATAAGTTTATGCCCAAAACTTACGTCTTCAAGGGAATCCTCAACAGAAATTGTGACTGATTATGTGATTGAAGCCAACAACGTAGCTGCTACTCCAAAAACTGATGGGGGAGTGATCATGTATAGTTTACTGGTTGCAATGGTGATTAAAGGACAGAGAAGGTATGGAAATCACTAATACAAAAGTCTAAGATTGCACAGTTTGTATTGAAGCTGAAAATGGTAAATAAAAGGTCAAGAATACTTGATGCTAGGACAAAGCCTCCTTTTGAACTAGTAAATTATGACTTTGTAAGTCCAGTAGATCCTAAGGCCGCGTTTACACCAAGCGAGTCAAGTCACGTCAAGTCATGAATGTCATTTGATGATATTCATTTTGACTCATCTCCGTTTACATCGACTGTCTCAGCCTGCGTCAAGTCAGTGTCAGTGACCTGTCTGATTTCATACGGAATGGATGCAAGTTCCTTGGTTGAAGTGGCTACTTTGTTGTGGCTTCGTCGTCGCAGACATAAGAAGAGAAAACGAATAAGAATGCATGAACTGAACACCAAGAGGCCAGATTTTGGAAGCTTCTCTCATTTATTCCCAGAACTGGTGAACCATCCGGAAAAATTCTACAACTACTTTAAGATGACACATGAAAATTTTAAGAAACTGGTGGAGCTTACTTGACCTTCCATAAAAAAATGAACACTAATTACAGGCGTGCAGTTGGAGCTGAGGAAACAGTGGCCATTTTTTTAAGGTAAGAAGTATTTTATTGAACATTCTAATAATCATCCAAGTAGGCTTCAGTGTAGGGTAATAATAAATAAATATAACATGAAGATAGTTCATGTATTCCTGCTGGTAAGTGAATGATACAACCCTTCGCTATTCTTCTAGAAAACACATATCCATCTCATCTGCAGTATCTCTGCTGCGTTTCTTGGTGACACCAGTCTTCTTTGACATGGGAAGAATAGGCTTGACAGTAATGCGGTCCTCACAGGTTTCGGTATTACTTGCTGCTTCCTGAGGAGATACATTGTCTTGTGTTTCGATGGCAACAGAAGTTGGAGAGTTTTGAGGTGTATCTTCCGTTTCATGACAGGTGTCTTCATCAGGAGGTGTAGGGACGTTTGAGAATGTTGGTCGGGGTGTCACATGAGGGATCAGAAATTGCATGGCATCGTAGTACACCCACCTCCTTGTTTCGGTATTAGGTGATCCAGATGGTTTGACACTAATCTTCCTCCTTTCCCTCATGAAGATGCTTCCTAGGTGGCGCCATTTGTCCTTACATTCACCTTCCGTAAGAGAGATAAATGAGAATTTAGTGTCTTAATTAAGTAGTTGTCATGAAATGTTAGAGATGTGAAATTAAAGCTGTGCACAGTGAATTGCAGTTACTAATTTTATAGTGTTTGCTAGGCTCATATAGTATTATATCAGCATTGTATATATATATATATATATATATATATATATATATATATATATATATATATATATATATATATATATATATATATATATATATATATATATATATATATATATATATAGCTACATGATCACAATTATTTCATGGTAAGGACTTTCCCTAGTGAACGGCTATTTACTGTAAAAAATGTTTAATTGATACTTGTTATTGTATTTCTATCCAGACATGTGGTTACTGGAGAATCTTTTGCTTCCCTTGGTTACCAGTTTCATTTTGGTAGGGCCACAGTACACAAGATTGTCAAGGAAACCAGCAATGCCATATGGGAAACACTACAACCGCAGCATTTGCCTGTGCCTAATGAACACTACTGGGAAGAAATAGCCTGAACATTTTTCGACAAATGCAATATTCCTTGCTGTATTGGGAGTAGCCTATTGATGGCAAACACTGTCGTCTAAAATATCCGGCTGGAGGAGGATCACTTTTCTATGATTATAAAGGATACTATTCTATTGTTCTCCTAGTCATTGCTGATGCCAACTGTTGCTTCACACTGATCGATGTAGGATCATATGGACGAAACACCGACAGCTCAGTTTTCACTGAATCAAACATGGGGAAGTCATTTACTTCTGGATGTTGAGGTGTTCGATAATCATACCATTCTTTCTTGTGGGAGATGCAGCTTTTCCTCTGAAGCCTAATCTGATGAGACCATATCCTAGAGAGGACTTGGAGTACTCCAAAAGAGTATACAACTATCAGATCAGCAGGGCTAGAAGAACAGTAGGGTGTGCTTTTGGAATACTAGCTAAGAAATTTGGTGTACTTGAGACATTGATGGAGACTAGTGTTGAAGTGTCTGAATCATTGGTGAAAAGTATCTGTGTACTTCACAATTTCATTCAGCCTGAAAACAGTTTCAACTACTCTCCAAGTGATGATGTTCATGATGCAACACAATCCAACCATGCAAACTCAAGCCTGAGAGTAACAAGAAGCACAAGGCCTACAACAGAACCTATGGCAGTTCGTGATATCTTGAAAGAATATTTTCTTTCCCCGGCTGGAGCTCTTGAGTGGCAAGATCGAATGATCTAGTAATGTATATTTCATGGTGAATATGCCTAATGTTTAATTCATAGTAAATATAGCGAATGTACAGTTCATAGCCTAGTTTATAGTTTATAGTAAATAAAACTGTTGTCTTACCTGTACACTTTAGTGCAGCAGCAACCTCCTTCCACAGGGCAGCTATGACATCACGATCCCGGTGGCTGCGGTTACTAGGATCATATATAGGACGGCGCTCTCGAACCAAGTTTATTAAGAACTCCACTTCCATGATGATCACACGACGAAGACTCGCTTTGACTGATGTAGAAATTGGGTCCAGCCCTATATGTGACTCGACGCGACGCGACGCGCCATGACTTGACTTGACTCGACTCTTCCGGTGTAAACGGTTTCTTCAAATATCCATGCAAATTAATGTTAAACTGGGGTGGCGAATCATGACGCGTGATGACTTGCCTTGACTTGACGTGATTCGACTCGCTTGGTGTAAACACAGCCTTAAGCTTGAGAAGGTCATAGGTGAGCTTTGAATTTCAATGACTGATATTTACGATTAGTTATTGTGTATTTTTTTTAAAAATAAAAACGATTCTATTAAGGCCATAAGAAAAATTTTTAGCAGACGAAGGGCCCTATGATTGTAGTAAAAGGTTGAGAAGTAATAATGGTGGCAAGTTCAAGAATAGAGAGTTCAAATAGTTCAAGGTAGAAAACAAAACAAAGCATGAAACTTTTCCACCCATGTCTCCTCATCAGAACGGATCAGAAGAAAGGCTGTTTAGAACATTATTTCAAATGGTCAGATGTCTTCTTTTACACTCGAGTTTACCAAAATATTTTTGTACCAATGTCATTATATCATCAGTGTATATAGAATGAGTTACAATCCTAGATCAGAGAAAGACCCCTGTTGGAGCTTTCACGGGAAGTTGGCTAAATCTAAGCAACTTGTATGTGTTTGGTACTCAATATTTTGCTCCTGTGAACGATGAGAAGAAATTAGATGTTGAAACTGAGGAAGGAGTATTTGTTGGATATGATAAAGGAGGTCCTCTTCATCTGGTATATCTTCCTTCTCAAAGCAAAATTAAATGATCCTGATCTGTATGATTTATTAAGGGATTTTTTGCAAATAAAATGTTTATGATGATTATTGGGTAAGAAAAGATAATGTAAAAATTGATGCTATTGAATCAAATGTTTCTGAACAATAGGAAAAAGTAAATGAACTAAGATACCCAAGTAGAGAGCATAGTAGGCTTAAGTATCTTAATGATTATGTTGATTGTTTGTCAGACCAGGCAAATATAAATAATGATTATTATTATCATATGAGTTATATAATTCAAACATATGATGAAAAATCTAATGAATAAAGAAAAGCTATGGATTCAGAGATTGAGTCACGTTTGAGACAAAAAGCAAAGCTGGGGTGAATGTACAGTAGTTAGTTTGGACAGGGTAAGCTATGAATACAGTATTTTAAGGGGGAGTCTCCTTGGGGCCTATATCATCCTATAGGTAATGATAGTGGTCTTAGGTTAGGTTAAGTGGGGGAACCTTAGATTAGGTGACGTTCTTGTTTGTGTTTCCCTTAAAAAAATGTAATTTATCTAGGTTCCAATAGTTTGAAACCATCTGTAAATATACTCGTGTCAACATGATTTGTTGGCTCGCCCTATACATTTTTTGAGACATACGCTTCCAGTACCTTGGAATATTAATAAATTTTCCGTAATTTTGAATGAAAATATTTATAAAATATCACCTACTCAATGGTTTAATAATCATACTTAAGTGAAAATGCATGTTATATTGTATTCCTAATTGCTTTTCTAAGATTTGAATATACTACTTCAATCTCTATTTCACTATCCTTTTACATGGATACACTTATAACTAATGTTTAAACATGTGAATTTTGGGGAATACAAATTGAGTTCTGCTCCTAATCATTCTATTTATTTATGGGATATATATATATATATATATATATATATATATATATATATATATATATATATATATATATATATATATATATATATATATATATATATATGATAAATTTTGCACATTTTCACGTGTTTTTCATATTCAAATAAGCCATATATATTTTTGATACATTAATGTCTGGATTCTCTTAACGACCTCGGGATCAGAGCCCAAGGCGAAATCACACAAAGACAAGAGCTTGGCTCCGGCCGGGAATCGAACCCTGGTCGGTAAGCTTGTACAGACAGTGACTAACCCACTTGGCCACGAAGAAAGATGGCCAAGTGGGTTAGTCACTGTCTGTACAAGCTTGCCGACCAGGGTTCGATTCCCGGCCAGAGCCAAGCTCTTGTCTTTGTGTGATCACACAAAGACAAGAGCTTGGCTCCGGCCGGGAATCGAACCCTGGTCGGCAAGCTTGTACAGACAGTGACTAACCCACTTGGCCACGAAGAAAGATGGCCAAGTGGGTTAGTCACTGTCTGTACAAGCTTGCCGACCAGGGTTCGATTCCCGGCCGGAGCCAAGCTCTTGTCTTTGTGTGATTTCGCCTGGGGCTCTGATCCCGAGGTCGTTAAGAGAATCCAGACATTAATGTATCAAAAATATATATGGCTTATTTGGATATATATATATATATATATATATATATATATATATATATATATATATATATATATATATATATATATATATATATATAAACAAATGGTACACACTTAAAATCTTTACATAGTTGAAGAGGAAGCCAGTTTGCTTAAAGGTAACTATTTTAAAATTAAGTAATAGCTAAGAAACTTTAAAATGATCACACTATACAATTCAGGCATTACTTTATCGAGGCTGCTATGGAAATACACCTTGAAAGACTTAAATCCAGCAATATGGCTCCTTTATCTCTCATGACCAAATTGGATCGCCCTGACCCTTTAAAACCTCTCTCTGTTATGCAGTACAATAAGTAGATCTTGGTTCCACCTTCCTGTACAGTAAGATCTATGAACAAAAGCAGATGCAAACTGATGATGCTCTGATGTTGTTGCATAGTGCTTTTATACAGCAATATTTAGAAGAATTTTTATTAAATTGTGCATTGATTATGCTTTGAAATTCTACAGTCAGTCTGGTATGAAATTATAAAAAAAAATTTAAAACCATAAAATATTTAATATTTCACTGTCATACAGGTTTTGCTCAATCCCTTGAATTTTATTATGTATATGAAGAATTGCGTAATTGTAAAAAATTATTAAAGGAAACAATAAATTTTTACAGCTGTATAATATATATCTAAATATTACATCAGTAAAAAATACAGTTGGGAATCAAGCAGGTTTGTGTTGATCTGTTAACAATTTATATAAAGTGTGACTGTAATTAAAAGAAAAAAAAACATACAATTAAATTTAGAATTTGCTCAGACTTTTTTTATACTTTTAAGGAAAAATATCTTGTTCACTATTTATAACCCACCCAACTTTTGCTTTTCTTCAAAACTGATTTACTGATTATTAAAAATGGCATTTTCCAAATTTCTGTAAATATTTATTTTTAAGCAAGTAATGCATTGCAAATGCACAGAGCACACTTTAGCTGTGACTACATTAGTCCATATTTGGTGTTCTCAATTTGCGTCGGACACACTGCTATGATGATATGCCTCTAGTTCTGCTATTCTTACAATGGTTTTTACTAACCATGTATAGCATTTGAGAATACTTATTAAATATCTTACTACAATATTGGAATCTAAATATCAGATATTCACAGACATTGGGGAGAAAAAACTGAATATCTTTTCTTTTGGTAATGCTTGCTACAGAAACTTGTGTCACTGAGCCTTGGTCTGCTGCAGGACTTGTCGGGGGAAAATAGTCATCCGCATGACAAAGTCTTCCAATAGTATTTTCTTAATATTTTACTGAATGTCTACTGGAAATCATTTGAAGGTCACTTCCAACCGATTTCAGTAAGCATCACTTAATTCTGATTAAACCCCAAAAACATTCATATATCTTTCAAAGTAACGTGAAAAAAAAATGCTCCACCTTTCACTCAGAATAATACGAAAGGGATTGGCTTCTTAGAAATTTGAGATGATTGTTGTTGTTGTTATTGTTGTAGATTACCGGACACTTTGTGAAGTAGTTTAATGTACAAAAGGGCTCCCTTTCTCGCGAAGCTTTCAAGTTCTTTTGATTTATAGTTAGAGATCCATACTGAGACACTCAGCATTGAGGGGACATTGTTTGTCCGAAGAGTTACTTCTTAATGGAACAAAACAAGTTGTCGTTGTTTACATGTATTGATATACACCAAAAAAGAAACATCGATCAGAAGCACATACAGTAAGATCAAAGATTAAAGGTCAAAGTTGAGAGACATTAGAGAAAATAACGATTTCATAAATTTAGAGATTTAATCTGGAAATTTATTAGTCTATATCAGGAATGTATTTCTAAGAGAAGAAAATGTGATCTTCTTACATTGTTTCTAATTGCTAATGTAATTTATTCAAATCAAAATGGAATTCATTTCAGAGAGAGAGAGAGAGAGAGAGAGAGAGAGAGAGAGAGAGAGAGAGAGAGAGAGAGAGAGAGAGAGAGAATTTGTACCATCCTCCACCGACACTAACAATGAAGTGGGACTTCTCCTCAGTCAGCAAACACATCTAAAAGGTCATCATCACGTGACCATCACATTGCGACATCGTCCGTTGCAGTAATGTCCTTGTAATTCAATTAAATCAAAATGGAACTAGTTTGAGAGAGAGAGAGAGAGAGAGAGAGAGAGAGAGAGAGAGAGAGAGAGAGAGAGAGAGACTAACAATGAAATGGAACATATCCTCACTCAGCAAACAGATCTAAAAGGTGACCATCACATTGTGACATCGTCCGTTGCAGTAACGTCCCATTTCTCTGTGACATCAACTCAGATCTGTTGATTATAGACAACAAGGAAACAAGGAAGACATGTACACGTGAAGAATCCCCCCCCTCTCCTTACCATATATATATACAACTTTAACTAATGTCCTTATGATGGTAATAAAAGGTTCATATCAAATGCAGTTATTAATAGAGATAAATTTATTGTATTAACAATAGCATATTATCAGTAAAATATCTAAATATCGGTAAAAACGAATAGTGAATTATATAGTCAGGTGCAGTTCATAAATTGTCCATATTAACACAAGAAATTATAATCCAGGTTATTTATCAATATCATATAGGAATGTATGTCAACAAAATGATATTCCCAAATAACACAAAATATATTTTAAAGCTTTACCATTCCATGAGCAAGCATTAAATGAAAATCAGAATTCAAGGAAGGGTATACATAGTACAGTAGATTATATGTTAATAAAAAATATTCCAGAAGGCTACAAAATATATAGTTTATTAACAAAACAGAACGTTGAAATTATGTCATGAATGGGTAAATAAAATGAAAATAGTATATTCAAATAATGTTTTTAAAGGATATAGTGTATAAAAACAGTACATCAAATAATCAAAATAGTACATTCAGATTATGTTGTAAATTGGTATACAGTATAAAAAATAGTACATCCATATTATGTCATAAATGGGTATACTGCATTCAAATTATGTTTGGAATGGGTATACTGTATGAAAGTAGTACATTCAAATTATGTTGTAAATGGGTGTACATTATAGAAAATAGTACATTCAAATCCTGCAGTGAATGGGTATACAGTATACAAAAATATTACATTCTAATTATATCGTGATTGAGTACACAGTGGGAAAAATTGTAAAATTAAAATATGGCGTAAATGGGTATACATTATAGAAAATAGCACATTCAAATTATGTCATGAATGGGTAAACCGTAAAAAAACAGTACATGTAAATTATGTTATAGATGCGTATACAGTATATGGGCACTGATATATGTTTAAGTAAGAGTGCGATTTTGTGGAAAGGAATAACTATTGTATATGATGAAAAAATACATTCTTTAAGGGCCATGAATACTGTATGTATCAACCCCCCAAAAAGAAAGAAATATCATTCCTGGTAAGCCATTGATATAATATTATAACAAAATGGTTATACAACACTAAGATATTCTAAAAAAAGATAAACGGTGAAGGAAAAAATTCTTGTCTTCTGGTACCAGTGAAAAAATATAATAAATTTCTAAATCTCTGATGAATATCAAGATTGTGAATTTCACCAAATGCAAAGGAAGAATCAAATCAATAGTACTTTGGATTAAGGTAGAATTGGTACTTGCTTCCTTGCTCTCCCACAATTAACCCATCGACCCAGTGGGAAATGGAGGTCATTTGGCATAGACAGAGTTAGGAGCTGAGGACAGGAGTCTGCAGGTGGAGAGCCTCGTACTACAGGACCTTCCTGGGACACTGTAAACCTTGGCATCAATCTGACATTGTACTATTGTGGACTTTTCTCACTTAGGATCAGATTCCTGTGGAAAGAAACATAGGATTTTAGGTGGAGAAGGTGGATTTTTTCTTTGAGAAGGAATCAAAGGTTATTGCAAAGCTTATGGAATTTAGGAATGTATTTATAGGGGTTCTAAGAAATGTTTAAGAAATAGGTTTACCAAGACAACAGGAGTGCACAGCTCTAGAGAATGGACTGGATATAGGGACAAGCAGAAAATAATATGCGTAGTGGAAATGAAATTCCCGATAAAAGCATGTGGAGGGATACATGATAAGTGAAGTCCTTAAGACCTTTTGTTGAGATTTTGCACGTACAGGTGGAGAGTCTTCAGAGCTTCATTAATTACATCTTCCACTTTGGGAAGAGAAACCAAAATATATGAGTTAGATAAAAGATTAATTTACAGTTGTAATGTCAGCCACAGCAAAACAGTTTCTTACTAAAGATATTGTTTTAAGTTCATGTTGAAAATGATAAATTCTGTATACATGAAAATGAGCAGATAAGAAAATCAGTTTTATATCTTTACACATTACCTCATTTATTATGGAGATGGTGTATGTGCTCTGAATGAAATAAGGAGTATTTTGTATTCATTATGATTCATTGTAATTAAATGAATATCACTTTGCTAGCTGAGTAATCCCTCAAATCTATTACCTCTACCCTTAATCCATTAGTTTGGATGCTTCACTTGTTTGCTGATCAAATGCTATGATCTAATAGTTCTCACCTTAAGACTGTGATCAAACAGGAGATCGGGTGAGTTCTTTTCAGTTCTGATCAATCAAGAGGCTCTAATCACCCAAGTAGATTCCAGATGATTTGCTGGGAAGAAGATGTCCTCGTCTTGTTTCTCAAAGAGACTAGACTTCTCTTCTTTGATTATGTGAATCTGCAATTAAATGAATCTAATATTAAAAACTTCTCATAAGGAATATAAAATAGCAATTAAAAGAATGAATCATCAAAACGGATCGTATCTTTCAGTTTTCACATCATATTTATGATAGAACAATGTTCAAAAGGAAAATTTCATATTCATTTCAATAATCTTCAGAAACTTACATTTAAATGGACAATCCGGAATCAAATGGCTCCTTCATTCATTTGAAGAAGTTGAAGCTCATCCAATATTTATCCTGAAAATATTTAATAAACATGAAAATAATGTTGTGAAAAAATAGATGTTAAATGCATCTTGCTTAATGACTGGGGACAAATCAGCTATGCAGAATCATAATGAAACTATTGAAAATAGGTAATTTTCATAGTTATTTTCTAAAGACAAAAGTTGAATGTTTGAAAACCCCAAGTTAATCTTCACTTCTAATTCTGATTCAGAAAAAAAACAACTCAATTTAGGACAAAACAGATATAATACATCAAGTTGCAGTTATTTGTAGATATTTGGAAAATAAGAGGAATAGAATCCTTGTTCATAATTACTTATTTATTCCTCTCTGCATGTCTGTCTGTCTGTCTGTGCTGCAGAAGGGAAACATCTAATTTCTCTCACCTTTGTTTATGATATAATAAAGACATCACGTTCCATTTCCAAAAATTCCTTAAAGCTTGTCGCACACTGAGCCGGAACGGAACCGCCCCCTACGCCACTGAAGCCTCAGAACAGAACAGAAACGACGTCCAGCGCGCACACTGAGCCAGAAGCCACAGAACGGAACCAACGCAGAATCTTATATATACGAAGGAAGTTTTCCTTAATCATAACTGAGTTTTTATTTAATTGATGTTACAATGATTAGATATTCTATATATCAATCTTTTATCGAACCCATAAGCCCGATGTTTATGTTTTCAAAAAAGAAATAATAATAATGATAATAATAATAATAATAATAATAATAATAATAATAATCATTCCAAAATTCTTTGAATTAAATCATAAGTTCACATCATTGTTATTAAAGTACATTCGTCTAATTTCTGACGTCAGCAAAAAAAAAAAAATAATAATAATAATAATAATAATAATAATAATAACAATAATAATAATAATAATAATAATAATAATAAACAATAACAATAAATAACAATCAATCCTAAAATCTTTGTATTAAATTATATGTTTACATCATTGTTATTAAAATACATTCGTCAAATTTCTGACACTAGAAAAATATTGGTTGCTATTACACTAGCCTCCGCAATCCTCAGCAACCCTCTCCAAAACCACTGCTGCAGTCGTTCTGCGCATGCGTAGCCTGTCAGACTCCACTGACGCTTCAGAAAAAATATCTTTCAAAGAATACTGTGTCGGTTCCGTTATGTTCTGGCACGTCAGTTCCTTTTTCTTCTGGCCCCATGTGCGCAGCCAGGTAAGAATGCATGCTATAGATTTTTATCGGACGTTTCGGTTCTGATCGGGCGGTTCCGTTCGGGCTCAGTGTGCGGCAAGCTTAAGAATACCTCTATACTCAGATGCTGGCTGGATGCAGAGTATCCAACCTCCAAAATAAAAGACCGAGGTGAGGAGAGCTTCTACACACAGAGTATGTCAGGCACCCTGTTCCAACAGACCTCGTTTTGAACTTCATTTGTCGACCCGGGCCTCTGACAATCTAGCTCAGGTCTTTGCGAGGAAGGACTCAATGAGTGCAGAGACATATTTAGATGAACTCTCACCAAAGGGCTGGTGAAAGCATCATTAGAGGAGAGGGAAAAATTTCCGAAGAGAAGCTCGTCACTTAATCATTTCCTTGGAAACCTAAAATAAACAAACAAAAATAGTTATTTTGGAACACAGAATTATACAACACCTCTTACATAATGGTCAATGATGAATTGGTGAAATAAATGCAATGCCTTAAAACCATTATAAGTAGGTATCTTTTACAATTATTATCTAAAAATTATAGTATATTGTCTGAAACACCAAAAACAATGTTTACTTCTATTTATGAAAACTAAATAATAGAAGACAGCTGAGAGAAAAAAAAAATCTCAAGCTACAATTATTGCTGACGTTTGCTGATAATTACTCCTTTGTTCCTCCCTCCTATTCCTTCGGTCTTTCTGTCTGCATGAGAAGAAGAGACACACTTGACCTATTGCTTTTTGTAAAAAAAATAGAAAATATCCCAAAATAAGTCTAATTTTATAAATTTTTTAGGAAATTTATATTCAACATGAATAAAAGAAATGAATATTAACGTTACTCTACTCATTCAATTTATCAAAAAAGTAACTTATAATATTACTCCAGCTACTCCATTCATTAAGAGCAGTAACTACAAATCTAACATTTTCATTCAATTGATTAAAAGAAGTAACTCCTCATCATACCCATTTTATACAATTCATTAAGAACAGTAACTCAAAATTCTTAGCCTGAAAATCCTACCTCATCTTATTATTCTCTTCTCCAATGTCAGCTTCAGTTCGGCCTTCCTTCATTTTCTGATAAGAATTTCATTTCATGGGTCTGACGAACGCTGACCTAAAATGTCAGCTTCTCTTGGGTCCAATAAATGATCTGGAACTGCATCAGTTGGTCAGCCAGTCAGTCAGCCAGTCTTCTGTTCTACCAGTTCATCTGATCTGCAATAGGAAATAGCATCAATATATGAGGACATTACAAAGTTCAAGCGTTTTACAAAAGATCAAATCTCTGCAATAAAAGGCTTAGTGTCATAATCCTTTACTTTGATTTTTAATTCAAAAACTAAATTGACTACCTATGATGATATGATTCCTTAAAAGCAAAACTAGTCCATTTTAACATGTAAGTTCACAGAAAAATTTATACTTTCTGATAAGTTTACTTTAATGTTCAAAATAGCCAAATACAGAACAAGAGATTTCACAAAGAACTCACCTGTCTGAAAAGTTTTAAGATCCCTTTTTTTCATTTCTTTTATTGTTGCATGATATGAGTCCTTTGAAGGACTTAGGTAGGGATGTTGTCTTCATTCACCTCCAGAGAGAGAGAGAGAGAGAGAGAGAGAGAGAGAGAGAGAGAGAGAGAGACTTCTTTCTGAATAGCTTATGCTCTACAGACTTGAACTCTTTTGAACAGAATCCGTCCAGAGCTTTGAGGGAAGATTAAGGACATATCAGAAGACATTATCAATGTAGGCTAAAATTGAAAAATAAAACGTTAAAGGTGATAAAAACCACAGTTGTTTCATTCAGAGATTTATTTCTAATGATTTCCACTGTTACTTATTACCTACCATCGCCTCTACTATCATCAACAAGACTTGATTGCCATGAATAGATGTTAGACAATTATTAGAATGAATCTTTGTACATTCAAGTCTTGCAGCATTTTGCTAAGAATATGTCATGATATAAGTCATGCAATACTTTGTCACTTCAAAAAAAATAGTTGTATTGAAATGATTAAAGAAAAACAATCTGTGTATAGATATAATTGAATAGAGCAAACAGGCGAATGAAAATAACAATAAACATAATAATAAAAGTTTCTTCAAAGAAGGTTT
>NC_090767.1:5252333-5254833 GCF_036898095.1 Palaemon carinicauda
TCCTTCTCCAAGAAAGGGATGGGGCGACTGACGCTGCTGACGTCGTTGACACTGAAGACAATAACTGAAAGAGAAAGAAGAAGAAGAAGAAGAAGAAGAAGAAGAAGAAGAAAAACGTTGAGAAAAATGATAATAAAAAACTGAACATTTTCTCTGTGTTTCTTTCTTAAGATTCTAAAGGAAAAGATCAAATGGGAATAATAATAACAACGAATTTAGAGGCAAAAGAACTAAACACAGTAGAGCAATATGTCTGTCATTGTCTCTTTGAGGTTGCGTTAGTGTGTGTGCGTTTGCGTGTGCGTGTGTGTGCGTTTGCGTGTGCGTGCGGGAGTTAATGTGTGTGTGTGCGTGTGTGTGTGTGCAAGTGAGCATTGTAGCGGCTCACATAAGGTATGTCATTAGTCTCCTCATGAAACCCTCACATTATGCACTGTCTAAATCACATCAGCCAATAACAACTCAGTTTCATTCTATTGTCAAAATATAATTGGCTAAGAGAAACCTTTTCACATTCCTTTTGCTGATTGGTTCTCCCGTTTGGATAACTCCGCCCACATCCTTGTAGAGAACCAATCAGCGAAGGAAGGAGGCGGAGTCAGGAGGAGCCGCGTTTGACTATGACTGGTGCCGATATTTGTTTCCTATTCATTACAATCACGATCACTATTATTCCTTTCCATCACTATTAACTAAATCATCACCATTAAAATGAGACATTTCCTTTTAATATATGGAAGGAAAGAAATTAAAACTTAACATTGAAAGCTTTTATATGAATTTAAAATCAGATTAAAACAATATTTTCCTTTTTGTGAAAAAAAAACACCTGATTTAGACCTCTGAATATAATATTCTACATCTACACAGTAATAATGATGATGATAATGATGTTAACAATGATATTGATAATGATAACAACGATATTAACAATGAATGACAGGATGAGGGAAAGGAGGCGAGTTATTATAATGTCACTCAGAGGAAAAAAACAGAGAAAATTCTTACCTAAAACTTTAATCTCTTTTGTCTTTTCCAAAGATCGACAGAAGGCGTCGAGACTGGGTTGGTCTGGAAGACTCACTTGAAGGTTCCTAATATTTGGAGGGATTTGGAACGTTGGGTCCCAGATGCCTCTGTATACCTTACAACTGTTCCAAAGAGAAGAAAAGAAAAGAAAGAAATAGTTATTGGATTTGATTGGGAATTTTATTATCAAGTTGATGATGATGATGATGATGATGACGAAAACGGAAAGTAAAAAAAGAATAATTTTGTAAAATATGGAAATTGATATGAACGAAAAATGAGAAATTAAAATCGGGAATTTTTGATGTTTAGCCGACTTATTATGAGTCTAATTGTGACAATGATGATAATGATGATACTGACAATATAAAATATATTGTTTACAACACTCAAGTTGATTATTATACTAAAGTTTTGAGTCTCTCTCTCTCTCTCTCTCTCTCTCTCTCTCTCTCTCTCTCTCTCTCTCTCTCTCTCTATTTGTGTATGTGCATATGTTTGTATGAATGATCATGTACCATTGTATTGTCATAAAGATATTTGATTATTATATGTATCTTGCAATATTCAAAATAACTGTGAAGTAATAATAACTTACCCATTTGTGAGTAGATTCTTGATTGACTCTCTCTCTTCTACGGTCGGCTCTGAATCTCCGTCGATATGTTTGAATAGACGTATGTCTGATGGGTTGATATGATGCCGGTAGAGTTGCCTTTGCAGTTCAACTAACCCATCAGTGTCAGAAAGGGATATTCTGATTTTAATTCTCTCTCTGTTTGGGAGAGGGGGATCTGTGGCTCTAAGGAGGGCAATGTACGCATCAATTGTATGATCTTGAATTGTGGTGTCCTCATCAAACAACTTGAACCTCTGTGCTATCCATCTTGCAGAAGAATGATCACATTTGATATTCTTCAAGACTCTTAGCACAGAACGTTTGTCGTTCACTCCCGACCTTACTAGGAGTTCCAGTGCCTCAATCTTGGCATCTTCTGACACCTTCATCTCGTCTCCGTCACCCACATGGAATAGGCTGATCATATGTATCATCATATTTTGATATTTGTGAAGGTTTTCAGGGAGACTCCCTCCAAGAAGCATTTCAAAGATCTTTTTAACTGTGGCTGTGTTTACTGATTGGTCCCAGCATTGGTTTGTCAATTTCATAGGGAAAAACAGAGCTGCCATGAATTCCATCATCCCTTTATGAGGGAAACTGTAATGAAAGGAGCCCTGGGAAGTGGTCACTTTCTTCAGGAAGGCGCCAGTTAGCTCTTCGGCTGGCATTCCCAAACTATAGCAAAAGGCAGACAAATTATTGATGGTGGATTCTGGAATATTGATTTCATCATTTTGTAATGCTTTGAATGATTCACCACATAGTTTCTCAACGAACTTCTTGGTTCCAATCTTAGTTGAAGTTGGTTCTAAGAAAGCTGTTTTGGGGTGTTTCGCCAAACGCTCCTTC
>NC_090767.1:5259833-5275369 GCF_036898095.1 Palaemon carinicauda
GTCTTACTAACAAGATTGAAGTAGAAGTGATGGGAGCAATAAAAAAACTGGCAGTTCGAGAGGAAAACACCATGGTAGCTGGAGTGACTCTACACAACATGCGTCAAGACCGTGATGAGCCTGTACGACGTTTCTGCACACGACTTATAGGATAGGCTAGTGTTTGCAAATTCATGATAAAATGTCCAGGATGCAACGTTGATGTAAATTATACTGACACAATAGTGAGAGACGTATTAGCACGCGGCATATGTGACCCTGAAATACAATTAGATCTACTTGGTGATAAGAATCAGGACATGTCATTGGAAGAAGTTGCACAGTTTGTCGAAGCTAAAGAATCTGGTAAACGATCTGCCTCCCGACTATTAGACTCCCATGAGGTCCAAGCAGCGGCCAGTAGTTCATACAGAAAGGCAAAACAAACTGCTGTTAAAGATAAAAACGAAGTTTGCTCATACTGTGGCAAGAAAGGACATGGTAAAAACACTCCTGCACGTGCAAGAAAATCAGAATGTCTAGCTTACGGTCATAGATGTGAACACTGCAACCGAGAAAATCACTTCGAGAGTGTTTGCCGTAGTAAGGGCAAACCAAAAGTGAAACCCAGTGCTCACAATGCCAATGACGCACCAATATGCACTATTATCAAAATTGTGACGTAGCCTATGCCTCATATATATTTATAGACTCACAAGTATATATAAAATCACAGTTAGGATGCCCCTTAGGCTGCTTCTGGGTCCGCCAGTTATTTCGTACTGTGTAGCCTTTTTTAATAAAAAAATAAAATATTAGAGGTATTATTTTTTTTAATTGCATTATTCATTTAATATTCCTACATTTAACTGTGAATACAAATTATGAGCATAAATATTAATATTAGCTTTGAAAAACCAGCATTAGTGAAATGATCGCTACATAAAAAAGAAGCGTGACGGTATGTAGTCAGCGAGGTGATCCAGGGAGACGCTTAATATGATAAGCTTGCTATGGCAGGTCTTAAACTGTTTAATTTTTTTGTCATTCTGTCTTGCAACTATGCATATATAAGCTCATCATCTCGTTGAATAAACTCAGTTTCTGGGGAAAATGAACATTATCGGTCGCTTCCAACCTGCCACAGACCTATCTCCAATGGAAATGAACCTATTTCATGGCTGTTGGGTACAACTCCTTCCCAAAACTGTTCGGATTACCATGACCGATGAAGGGGCTCTGTCCATGACTGACCTGACCCTAAAATCGAAGCCCTTGTGATCTGACACCTCACCACCTTCAAGATCTCTATCAACAACTCCGCTCATAACAATGAGAATAACTATTCAACACATACAGAGGCCAACTGTAATGTGGTACGACACTGATCCCTATCTTGAGATATGCCAGACCAGTGTCAGAGCTACCCCCACCAACATATGTCACCCCTCACTCACTGCCAAACCAATGTCCTCTGCATCTATTTCTGATGACGATCAATCACAGTTTTGCTAATACCACTCCGGAATCTGGGCTGTTATGAAGGAAATGTGCTGATGGTGGTGTGTTGATAAAAAATATGTAAGTAATCCATTACGTGTGGAAGTGGCCTCTCCTGACACAAATCTTTAATTTTTACTTGATGCATGTACAGGTTTTTTGTTTTTGGTAGACTTTTGATTGCCGTTCTCAATTACCAAGATCAATCTTCAGGACAAGATATTGTTACCCTAATGCGTTACATGTTCACTCGGTAGCTGCCAATGGACCTTAGAACACCAACAATGGGTACAAAACACTCTCAATATTCATTGTGAGTGCAAAATAACACAGGAAATACCTCGGTACCGACATAATATTGCGTGACTTGGTGTGGATTTACTTGCACAATATCATCTCCCTGTTGGTGAGGGGCATTGGCGATTAGTAAACGGTAACTTGTACTTGTCGACACCTGTTCAACCGGACACCTCTAACCTCAAACTGCATAACAGGGCATCCACGGATTCTTACGTCCACCTTCTCGTATTGTACCCAGAAGTGTTCAGTTCTATATATCGCCTAACAACCATGGGGTTGGCTAAGCACAATATGTATCATCATATCAATGGTTGAGGACCACAATAGTTTTCAGATTCAGTGGTCTATCGCAGGATTGTTTGGCAACAAATTATCAAACGTTCTCCAAAATCGTAGAATGTATATATATATATATATATATATATATATATATATATATATATATATATATATATATATATATATATATATATATATATATATATATATATAGATAGATAGATAGATAGATAGATATATGTACATATATATATATATATATATATATATATATATATATATATATATATATATATATATATATGTATATATATATATATATATATATATATATATATATATATATATATATATATGTATATATATACATATATATATATATATATATATATATATATATATATATATATATATATATATATATATATATATATATATATATATATATATATAAATATGTATATATATATATATATATATATATATATATATATATAAATATATATATATATATATATATATATATATATATATATATATATATATACATATATATATATATATATATATATATATATATATATATATATATATATATATATATATATATATATTTGTCTCTCTCTCTCTCTCTCTCTCTATTTATATATATATATATATATATATATATATATATATATATATATATATATATATATATATATATATATATATATATACATATATACCTGAATTCGACAGTTATAAGTACAGAAGAATTGTCAGTGACTTTTATCTTTCTTTGTGGCCAAGTGGCTTAGTCACTGTCTATACAAGCTTGCCGACCAGGGTTCGATTCCTGGCCGGACCCAAGCTCTTGTCTTTGTGTGATTTCGCCTGGGGCTCTGATCCCGAGGTCGTTAAGAGAATCCAGACATTAATATATCAAAAATATATATGGCATATTTGAATATGAAAAACACGTCTAAATGTGCAAAATTTATCATTAATAGCAAGCCAATTAACAAACTACCAATTAGCTACGATGGTGAAGATAGGTTGATTTCAATTCTAAGTACAAAATACCTGAATTCGACAGGTATAATTACAGAAAAATTATTATTGACTTTTATCTTTCTTCGTGGCCAAGTGGCTTAGTCACTGTCTATACAAGCTTGCAGACCAGGGTTCGATTCCCGTCCGGACCCAAGCTCTTGTCTTTGTGTGATTTTGCCTGGGGCTCTGATCCCGAGGTCGTTAAGAGAATCCAGACATTAATATATCAAAAATATATATGGCTTATTTGAATATGAAAAACACGTCTAAATGTGCAAAATTTATCATTAATAGAAAACCAATTAACAAACTACCAATTAGCTAAGATGGTGAAGATGGGTTGATTTCAATTCTAAGTACAAAATACCTGAATTCGACAGGTATAATTACAGAAAAATTGTCATTGACTTTTATCTTTCTTCGTGGCCAAGTGGCTTAGTCACTGTCTATACAAGCTTGCCGACCAGGGTTCGATTCCCGGCCGGACCCAAGCTCTTGTCTTTGTGTGATTTCGCCTGGGGCTCTGATCCCGAGGTCATTAAGAGAATCCAGACATTAATGTATCCAAAATATATATGGCTTATTTGAATATGAAAAACACGCCTAAATGTGCAAAATTTATCATTAATTAAATGCCAAGTAACAAACTACCAATTAGCTACGATGGTGAAGATGGGTTGATTTCAATTCTAAGCACAATATACCTGAATTCGACAGGTATAATTACAGAAGAATTGTCATCGACTTTTATCTTTCTTTGTGGCCAAGTGGCTTAGTCACTGTCTATACAAGCTTGCCGACCAGGGTTCGATTCCCGGCCGGACCCAAGCTCTTGTCTTTGTGTGATTTCGCCTGGGGCTCTGATCCTGAGGTCGTTAAGAGAATCCAGACATTAATGTATCCAAAATATATATGGCTTATTTGAATATATATATATATATATATATATATATATATATATATATATATATATATATATATATATATATATATATATATATATATATATATATATATATATATATATATATATATACATATATATGTATATATATATATATATATATATATATATATATATATATATATATATATATATATATATATATATATATATATATATATATACATATATATGTATATATATATATATATATATATATATATATATATATATATATATATATATATATATATATATATATATATATATATATATATATATTATGCGGTAACACAAACATATATATATATATATATATATATATATATATATATATATATATATATATATATATATATATATATATATATCAAATTACAGTTATTTATGACTATATAGCCGGCTTTTCATAAGTCCTGCTATGAATATCGATGTCATGACATTCATGTAATAAAAGTCTGTGGTCGGTTTAACAATTTCCATTTTTGTTAAATCTACTGAAAACCTGATATGGAGTTTTCTATCTTTAATTATCTTCTCACCGTTATAGGTAAGATACTAGATGATGGAACGGGGTCTTTAATTTTTGGTAATGATTTTAATGCTCACCATAAGGAGTGGTTAAATTCAGTTTCCTCGACTGATCGCCATGCTTCTGAACCAAGCACTGAGATATTCAGAAGTAAGGTACTCACAGTTCTGGTAATTGCTCTTATACACCAAATCCCCTGGTGTTATAACAAGTAAAGTTGGCATGCCAGTTGATACCTCTGATTACGTCTTTATTTAATATTTAGTAAAGTCTGCACTGCTTTACTCTTTTCTATCATACTTATGCAAAAATTAAATACAATCTCATGTTAACTAGAATGTGAATTTGAGAGATCATTGAGCTTGAATTAGTTACAAAGAAAGAAAAGCATTGAGACTGTTGTTCCTTTGAATGAGAATCTAGACAACATAATTGAATAGGCATATCCCTTCTCGAGTGCTAAGGTACCAAGTGAAACACAAAACATTGTCCAATGATGATTGTAGATATGCTCATTTGGGGAGACAGGAGAGCTATCATATTTTTAAGGACAACAAATTAGATTTGATTGGGAATAACTTTAATGAGCTTAGAGATTTCTCTCATAAAGTTTATGCTTCAACTGAAAAGGAATACAATGTAACCACAAAGTACACCCTTTCTGATATAAAGAAGGTTTATAAGTAGTAGACTGCCGTTGAATATATAATCTTTGGTGTAAATATGAAATGTTTAGTTCCTATTAATATCTAAACTAAAATTATCTAACAACAAACAATGAAATATTGGGATAAATATAGAAAAAAAGCAAAAAACTACCACTTATATTCATATAATTATTCATCAAGAAAATCACAGTTACTTTTTACGTAACTTCAACTGTCAAATTAAATCAATAAAAAAATATTGGAAAAGAGGGCAAGTCAGTGAGGTTGAATAATACTTGAGAATATTCGAAGATATTTCTTCAGCTGTTGTGATCATATTGGTACAGAGGCTTCGGGCTTTAAAGCGTCGGAAAAAGGTGGCTGAAGTTCTGTTGAAACTGGCACAATTTCTTGGATTTGAAGCCTTTACGGAAGGATGGCATCAAGTTGGGACATCAGGAGTCTGCAAGAATTCAATGATAGAATGGTGCTAAGGCCAGGTTTAGGCAGTGTTGCCTACTTCTTGTCCAAGCAGGAATGGCAGACTTCTTCAATTCCTCTTTATTCAGAGGCAACAGGATTTTGGAAGGATGTCATCAAGTTGGGAAATCAGAAGTGTTCTCCAAGAATTAAATGATAATGTAGAACTGAGGCCATGCTCCAGGCAGTGTTGGCTACTTCTTGTCCAAGCAGGAAGGGCAGGCTTTTTCAATTCGTATCTATTTACACACAACAGGATATTGGAGATAATATTTTGTCGGTCGTCATTTCTATACAAGGAGTTTTTTCTTTTTTACAATTCTTTCTACTGATTGGTTTCATCAAGAATGCCCACTTCGATCATGCCATTGAAGCTTCTAGAAAAAAATTCTGATACAATCGCTATATTGAGTTAGCCATAATAAAAGCTCTGTAGGTGTCTACTTGTGATGACATTTTTCTTAAACATTGAAATACCTCGACGCTATGTTTCTCAAAGAAACTTTACTCTACTGATGAAAGTGATGACATCTTTGGCCAAGCCTTGTTCATCAAGGCTTGGTTTTTTACGAAAATGCTGACAGCAGCGAGGTGTTGACTGCTTTGGCCAAACCCTACGGTACTTGAATCTCATTTGGATTTTTGTCTGTTTTGATAATATATTTATTAAATAATATGGAATCTGAATATGGCACATTCCTCCCCCCCCCCTAGAAAAAAATAGAAAAAACTATACATATTTTCCATTTTAAAGGTTAGCCAAGAGAAAATCAAAGATTCATCACTGAACTGAGGAACAACTCTGCATCATGCTCCAACCTAATATCAGAAAATAATATTTCCTTCACACTTCACTCACACAACACGTGTTATGGAAAATCCTTTGATTCATTGATGTGGGAAAAAAACGAAGGCTTTTGTTAGAAAGTCTCTCAGCTATGACATCAATCTTTCATTTAATAAGAATTATCTTCTGTTTACCATCTTGTAATCCTTATCCCGGATGAATGACACCTTTATTCCTATTCCTAAATTTCTCCCAATAAATTAAAAGATTATGATCTGTATACAGAGTTAATACAGAACTATTACGTATATAAATCTTAAGATGTTGCAAGGCTAAACCAAACTGAAGATTTCCTTTTCAATATTTGAATGGTTTTGCTGAGTTTTATTTAGTTTCTTTGAGTAATACGAGTCTGGGTGCTTCGTCCCTTTCACTTCTTGCAACAAGACTCCTCCTTCGCCAATGTTATTAGCCACAAATGCTAGATTAAAAACCTCGCTAAAATTAGGTAACAATAATATTGGCTCTTAAAGCACTACGTCCTTGAATATACGGATATCTTCTACATACTCCTCATTAAATACCAAACCTCATCCCTCTTTAAAAAGATTAGTTATTGAAGCACTTATATCTGAAAAGTTTAGCACAAATTTATGGAAATATTTATTGTTAGAACTGGGAAGCTAATGATAGCATATCTTCCAGATATCTACTTCAGAATCTAAATAAGGCGTAGTTTTCGGAATTTGCGTTTCTTTAGATATTAAGCAAGATCTGCTTTTTCAAAGGCTGTCGGGACTTTAGCTAAAATTTATAAGAGTTCATACTAAGTTTTTGAAAGCAAAAGAAGGTCCTCTAAATACACGACGTAATATCAGTACCATTTCAAACTTCATTTATTGACCTTCTGCCTGCATTTTGTAATGAAAAAGAAAAGCTTTACTATATGATCATAACTACAGAACGAGGTTCTACAGTGGATATTGTACTAGCTCGTCTCCATAAAGGTTTTGGTAGAGGTGGTGTCAATTCAGTACTATTAGAGAAAAAAATTCTTTTTTTTTAATTAAGGTCTTCATTTACTGGACAAACATAATCAGGAAAATATAGTCTAAGATATGATTCTGTTTGGTATAATCCCAAGAAACTCAAGTTGATATATTTTTTTATGGATAAAGGAAAAAAAATGTATGGGCAAGAATGTACTTTGTATGGGGACTACACAGACACTTCAGTTTGAACCCATGTAATTCCTTCAACAAAAAAAACGAGGTTAAATGAGATTATCAAATACAAACTGATATTTCTTTAACCTAAAATGATAGACTTTAAAAAATAACGTAATGTATGGAAAAAGGAACTTCCTTTTACTTTAACTTAGGACTAGCTTGTAGAAAACTTATACCTTAACCTATGGATTTCATTGAACCTTAACCTATGCTGTCAGAGCCTTGAAGGGGACCTGACCCTTATGATGCTGCCTTGGATGAGTTATATTCTTTAAGGTTTTGGTAAAACTGACAGGATGACATTCTTTGAAATTCTGGCTGCCTTGACAGGATAAGATGCTTCAGGGCTCGGGCTGTCCTGACAAAATGACATTTTTCGATTTCTGACAGCTCTGACAGAAGGATATTCTTCACGATTCTGACAGCCCTCCCATGATGAGATTCTTTAGGGTTCTGGGAGCCCTGAAGGATGACATTTTTTCGAGATTCTGACAGCCCTGAAAGAATGATATTCCTCTGGATTCTGACAGACTTGCCAGTTTTAGATTCTTTAGGGTTCTGGCAGCCCTGACAGGATAGCATTCTCCAGGATTCTGGCAGCACTGTCTGGATATTCTCCATGATTCTTGGAGCTTTGACAGGAGGAAATTTTTCAGGATTCTGGCAGCCCTGACAGGATGACTTTCATCAGAATTCTAGCAGCCCTGACAGGATGACATTCTTCGGGACTCTGGCAGCCCTGCAAGATGATATTCTTCAGGATTTTAGCAGGCCAGAAAGGTTGACATTCTTCAGAACTCTCGCAGCCTTGACAGGATGCCATTCTTCAGGAATCTGGCAGCCCTGACTAGATGATATTCTTGAGGTTTCTGGCACCCATGACAGGATGACATTCTCCTGGATTCTGGCAGCCCTATCAGGAGAACATTCTTCTAGCAGTCCTGACAGGATGACATTCTTATAAATTCTGGCAGCCCTGACAGGATATTCTTCAGGATTCTGGCAGCCTTGACAGGATGACATTCTTCAGGATTTTAGCAGCCTTGATAGGATGACAGTCTCCATGGTTTTAGCTTCCTTGGCAAGATGAAATTCTTTAGGATTCTAGCAGCCCTGAAAGAATAATATTCTTCAGGATTAATAAAGATGCATTGGAGAAGTACATGTGCAGCCCAGACAAGTTGACAGTAAGTTTTCTATTGTGATACAGAGCCAGTGAAGTTTGTAGTCAAGCCTAGGCTACGTGAATAGGGTCAACCTGAAAGAAAAATTGTCTAGTTTAAGTAAAGCTGTCTTGGCAATAAGATGCATAATGTCTATTAAACAGACACAGCCATTTTCTATGTCTTTGGCCCTTTCAAGAGTTGGCTGCATAAGTTACAAAAATAAGCCTAACAAAATCAATCAAATGTCAAAGAATTAAAAACCTATGTGAAGCTCCTTACCTGCTCCAGAGCTAGTCCTATCTCATACAGAAATAAGGTTAGAGTTTTTGTATTAAAATTATGTTGGTCTACCTCTTTGTGCTGCTCCTCACTCCTCAAACTGGTCATCATCCTTAATGGCCAGAATCTTAGCCCCATACATAACAGCATCTCCTGAGTTGTAGACATCTTCCTCCTCCATATCCACCAGTTTGAAATAATTCACTTAGAAATAAATTGAACTATTAATGTAGTCTAAAACAATAACGAAGCCATTCACCTGAAACTTAAAATGAATGTTTGAATGTAGGTTAGAATAAATTGATTTATGAAATCAAAAGATTAAAAGAAAACAATTAGGCTGTCCTACCTGGGCTAGGGGAAAAAAACTATTGGGAGTCCCTCACCTCTGTTTCCTTTCTTTTAAGGGGTAGGAGTCATCCACACTGTCCCCCATGTCCTCCAAGAAATGTGAGGACTCATCAAGGGGAACAGGATTATAATTATCTTTATCGGTGATAGCCTGCTTTCTCTTCTTGACATCTTGCTTCTTCTATTGAGCCTTCCTCTTCTTTTGGCACTTGGCCCGGAATTCAGAAATAGATTCTTCTTTTTCAGTAAGTATAAAGCCTTGACTTTGTTTTTTGTCCTTGGCCTAAGGATGACCAGGAGCGTTAATGTAGGATCGGACAGACTCGGGAATAATAGGCTGGTCTAGTTCTGTTGAAGAGCTATAAGACTTCCTGCAGGTAGAACTAGAGCTGGGTAGTTGTCATTCCCAAAGTTGAGGGCCCATAATCAGTAGGCTGCCCAGATGTAGTTCCCTGGGAGAAATCTGAGTAAGCTCCAAATCCAAAGTCAGCGTTGGTATTCAGACATCATCAGAGGAAGGAGATGGAGAAACTCCTAAAAGGCCCAAAGACTGACATATCCAATGGCTGGATCTTAGCCAATGTATGAGGAAGCAATGTCGCTATGATGATGGCCTTCTGCAATACATACTCAATATCCTGAATGTTCACGTGACATTCTGCATTTTCAGTTATCAAAAGGATCTTATTGTGCATTGAGCAAGAGGGCCTTTCTTCGACTTGCTGTAGCGTCTCAAGGAAACACTCACCATTCGTCCATCCATTCTGATGCAGGATTTCTTTTGACCTATCGATAGTTCTTCGTATGAGAAAATCATTCTTTCTCTTTCTAGGAATTATAAATACCGGATGGATGTAATGGCCTGAAGCATTCATGATAGTGACACCAGTCATTGTGGAATTTCTTTCATGGGATATCTGAGAGGCAAAAGGCTGACCCTTTTCACATAAGACCTTCACCGGCTTCATCACAGTAAACAAGTTGCTCTCATCCAAATGGAAGATCCTATCGTAGGCTAACATATAGTTCTCCATTTCTTCTGTGTAAGCCTTGAAGTAAACTTCGTTCGCACGGTTCAAACTAATGCGCCTGGCAATGGTCATGTCATCTAGAGCCTTCCGGCTGAAAGCAAGGAACACCAAACTTCTAAAATTAACTCAACAAGCATTTAACTACAATTTTTGCATTGCAGCATCTTACTGATATTGCTTCAAAGTAATGGGTTAGAGTACCCGTGATTGTTAATAAATAGTTTATAGATTTTTAATAGAAAGTGATTGTTAATACAATGCTTATAGAAGGATAAAATCCCTTAAAACAACACCACATACACTCATTGCACAGAGTCCATAAAGTATACAACGATTCCTGAAGTCTTAAATCACTAATTACAACACGACAATCATGCACTCATTGTACACCCTCAATGTTCAACGGTGAGAGAAGACTAAAATTATTGACAGATCAATAACATTTAAAATGCTTCCAGAAGCCAAAACCACTACCTATACCAATTTTTTTTCACATACTACAGAGTTTTGCAACGTTTATAAAGCTACCCTACCACTTTCACTCAGTGCACTTCCTCTATAACATTTACAACCCATCTCGAGGGCTCAAATCTCTGGCAATCCTTCCTTCAGCAAGCCTCTTCAATGTTTATAACACTTACTTTCTATCCCATTCTTCTAGGTAAAGGTGTACCTATATCAATTGCGATATTCTTAAACTAAAAGTAAATTGCGAAGCTTCCTAGGAATAACTAATTGTTCAATGATCTTTTTTCTAACTGATTTGGGCCAACATAATGACAAAAAATTTCCATGCAAACATTTTTGGGATAATTATTCACCTGATATGGAAAAATACAAGTCAGTATCTCATATTCTCTCTGCAAATGGAGTAGCTTATCCGTATTCAGAATGTTGGTGCCTAAACAATCTTAGTAACTATTACTTTAAATTTAGTACATTGACTATGTCTACATCACTTTTCTTGACAGTTACATCGTAAGCTTCTCTAACACTCTTACCACCTATAGAGTCGGTCTTTTCAACCACAGTCCTACGAAGATAAAAATCACCACTTCCATCAAACATGTTCGAATACATGAAAAAAAATATGACAGTAGTGTATATCTTTTAACTAAATCTGACCCAGTTACTATCATTTTTAGCACATAAACCTCACTTACAAAAGAATTCACACAGTTTGATGTAGTTAAATCATTACCGCCTATAACGACAACGCTGCCATTAGGCATATGGTCTAAAACTGCTAGTTTTACATATTTTGACACTTACTGACTTTCTCTGTTCATTTAAAAAAAACAATCAAACAACGCAATTGTTTAAAAACGTACCTTATATAACTTTTTCTTTCATACTGAATATGGTCATTGCTGGCACACCCACTATCCTATTGAGGGAAACAGCCACTTTGGTGTCCCTTAGCAAGAAACTTCTCTCAAACACACTCCGTACTACTACCTGCCCATTTGCTCTTGCAAACCATGGAAGTATGACCTGGTTTTCTACAAGCACAACAATAATCAAATTTACCTTTATTACTATTGTTAAAACTGCTTATACCATGTTGCATCCTACAAGAAAAAGGATTATTTTTCTTCTTACTATCAATCAAACTCATATGCCAACCTTTTTGCATCTGTTGAAGATTTTTTCATGGTTATTCCCTATAAATACCTTAATATCTCAAGTTTTCGTGCAAAAACTAAATTCTTGAGATCCTCAAAATTATGAAATTTAGCAGAGGTTAACTAACCTCATTATTATCTTTCTAAATTCTTTCTGTATGCTATATTCGTGCTGCTCTCATCAATACTCAAACTTCCGAATTTATTATGGTACATCCTGGGTACTAACCAGTATGCAATAAATACAGTTTCTTTACCAATATCATAGCCCTTACTCTCATCGTCAGAGATACAACTATACACAGAATGTGCCATACCACTTAACACTGAATGTAAATACAAAATCCACTGGCTTTCTGGACAACCTACTCTGTTCTGTGACGGGCTGAGAGAGGCTGTGACTAAGAAGGCAGGATGAAAGCAACTGAGTAACTTTATTACAGGACCTCCTTTTATATATACATAAACTCCAGGCAAAAAGGACATAATAACATAACAGGCAATTTCATGTTCAACCAACAACCCTTGCGGTTAACAGTTAACGGTGAGAAAAACAGACATGTTTATACAGGTCCCTATCAGTGCGAGGGGAGAGCAAAGATACAAAGCATAATATACACAAAAAAAAAGAAATGTCGTTACTATGTTGATCGTGTGACACACGATTGGTACATGGTTCCCCCCCTAAAATTGACATACTCTACATGTTAAATAGGGTGCCCTGATCTAGAGAGGCTAACTGTAGGCGGGTCATCTGACAGGAGATAAACAGGTTTTAGACGATCAATGGAGACCCAGTCTTCTTTGCCACAAATGATTAGTAGGAATGCTTTCAGACTGCGTCGGATCACAATGAAAAGGCCCATGTAAGGGGACGTTGCTTGCTAGTGTCGTTGCGTAGGAAGACGTGCGTTGTAGAGTGCAAGTCTGTCGGTATGCGATGCTTCGCTTGGGACTTGTAAGTCTGGCAGCGTGTCGTATTCGCTGGAGATTATTGAAGGAGGTTGCAGAAGGAAAAAATTCGACAGGGATAACCAACAGGTCGCCATATACCATTCCAGCTGCGGAGAAGTCGAGGGCATCTTTAGGAGTGGTCCTTAGTCCCTGGAGGACCAAGGGAAGCTGAGTAAACCAGTTGGAATCCATGCAGCAGGACATCAAAGCTGCTTTGAGGGTGCGATGAAAACGTTCAACCATTCCATAGGCAGCGGGGTTGTAGGCAGTTGTCTGATGTAGGGTGATGACCAGGAGATTTGCTAATGATGTCCACAATTGGGAGGTGAAAGTGGTACCCCTGTCAGAAGTAATATGCTCAGGGATACCAAATTTTGCAGTCCATCCTGAGAGTAAGTCAGATATACATGAGGCGGACGCTACAGTTTCCATGGGAATAGCATCAGGACAATGAGTGGAGCGGTCGATGACGGTAAACAAGTAACAATGTCCTTGTGATGTGGGTAGGGGGCGTACAACGTCGTCGTGAATGTGGGCAAAAAGATGATAAAAATAAGGAGAGGTGCCTACTCCTGAATCTGTGTATCGATGTACTTTGGAAGTTTGGCAAGAAGTGGAAGTGCGGACCCAATCGTTAGTATCATTAGAAATGCCGTGCAAATGAACTTTGTCTTCAGCAGCTGTGCAGTAGAACGTCACGAGGGATGTGAAAGGCCGTGAATGAAATAAAACACCTGTCGGCCCATGGGAGTAGGAATCCAAGGTCACAGAGGAGCCGTCGAGGGGGATGTGTTCCCAATGGAGGGATGTGAAGGATGTCCTTGATACTTTGGATCCTGTCGTTGGGCTTCAACCAAGGCATTGTAATCCAATCCCAAGTGAACGGCAGCCAATGTGTTTCTTGACAGGGCATCGACAACGGGATTTATTTTCCCAGGGACGTGTTGAAGGGTGCAATTGTATTCAGCCACGGCGGAGAGACGTGCAGACCAGGCGTCAGACTGTCGAGTGAAGGCATGCACCAGAGGCATGTGGTCTCTGTGAAGGACGAAGGGCGTACCTTCTGAGAAATGGCAAAAGTAACGGACAGCCATGTGCACCGACAGATAGAATAACCCGATTCTGCCTTAGACAGTTTTTTGCTGAAGAAGGCCAATGGGCGGGGCGAGCCGCTGACCACCTGTTCCAGTACTACACCAATAGCGACATCGATGGCATCTGCGGAGAGAAGGAGAGCGGCATGTGGGATGGGAAAAGTGAGAGCTGCAGCGGTTGATAGGGCTTTCTTTGCATTGGAAAAGGCCGCATCTTGAAGGGGACCCCACTTCAGGTCCTTTGGCTTGCCCTTGAGGGGGGCGTAGAGGGGAACAAGAGTGGCGCCAATGGCTGGCCGAAAACGGTGATAATAGTTGATCATGCAAAAGAATTCTTGAAGAACTTTGATGGTCGAGGGCGTGGGGAAGTTCTAAACTGCTGCTGCCTTCTCAGGGAGGGGATGGACTCCTTCAAGACTGATGCGATGCCCTTAGAACGACACTTTGCTAGCGCCAAAGGTACGCTTGTCATACCGGACTACAAGGCCGTTTTGTTGCAGGTGGTTGAGAGAGATGTGCAAGTGACAGAGGTGTTCCACTTTTTAGGAAGAAAACACAAGTATGTCATCTACATAACATACACATAAGGGGAGGTACTCTAAGATGCCATCCATGAGACGTTGAAAAGTGGCCACAGCATTACGAAGGCCAAAACAAGAGTAATTGAAGGTATATGTACCAAACTGAGTGGTGATGGCGGTCTTCGGGATGTCTTCTGGGTTCATAGCCACCTGATAATACCCCTTCAAAAGATCGACCTTGTAGAAAACCTTCGCTTTTTGCAGGTAAGAGGTCACGTTGGCGATGTTTGGGAGGGGGTAGTGAACCGGTTCTGTTTGTATGTTCAGGCGCCAGCAATCCCCACACAGACAGAGGGAGCTGATTTTCTTCAGACCGATGTGTAAGGGTGACGACCCTTGGCTGGAGTCCTTTTGGCAAAAGCCAATTTCCTCCCTTTCAGTGAAAGTCTGTTTGGCGGCTGCCAATCGTTCCGGTGCCAGACGTCTGAATTTTGCGAAGGCTGGGGGTCCCGTCGTCTTGATATGGTGATAAATACCGTGCTTGGCAGGAGCCGTGGGCATTTGGCGAAGTTTTGGACGGAAAAATTCCGGTACGAAGTGAGGAGGTGGGCGTAGGCCTCCGTGGGTGCGCTGATGTGGAAAGCGAGTTTGGAGGGGGCGGGTTGAGGAAGTGTCGACAAGTAGGAGTGTCCGTTGACCAATCGTCGGTGAGCGACATCGACCTGAAGGTGAAAATAAGAGAAGAAATCCGCACCGAGGAATGGGAATGTCCAGTCATCAACGAGAAACTTCCAATTAGCTTTA
>NC_090767.1:5290869-5318369 GCF_036898095.1 Palaemon carinicauda
TATGCTTCCAAAAACTCGTGGGTAGTTTCCAAATTATAGATTGACTGCTTAAGATACTTGACTGAAAAATACTTTCCAAATACTTTCCAAGTCGTTCAGATTCAAGGGGACCTGACATCTCAGTCTATAGACCCTATAACCCACTTGCTCTTTATTCATCAAGTCTCTTACACTCCCTTTTCAAAGGTTTAAAGGTCACCCATGAATGGCAGAGTTAAGGGAGGGTGACATTACCCTTTAAAGCATGACAATGCACTAGAGACTAACCATATTACATATGATCAGCACCCAAGGCCCCTCTCCTCCCAAGCTAGGGCCAAGGAGGGCAAGGTAATGGCTGCTGAGGACTCAGCAGATAGACCTATAGGCTCCCCAAACCCCACATCCCTAGCTCACAAGAATGATGAGGGTGCAGTGACCAAAGGAACTAACTAGTTTGAGCTTGACTTGAACCCCAGTCTGAGTAACCAGGCAAGGACGCTCCTGTCTCATCGTCTGCATTCGTGCCAGGAACAGTTAAAATGTTAAACTCTTTCCCACACTGCTAATTGAATTTCTATTGCAAGAGCTTTAATTGGCTTGATAATTACTGAGGCCCTGTGGCAAAAATGGATATAGTTATCACAGAGTATTGATAACGGAATTATTTTGTTGGATTTAAATATTGATCAAATAATGGTAGATTTTGGGGCAAAAATAGCTGTCATTAGAGGGGCACCTTTTGCTCGACCTAGACCTTTGACCTTAACATGTATTAATTGGCTGGGATTTTCATACTCTCAAATATGAGCCAAGTTTGAAGTCTCTGTAACAACGATGTCCAAACTTATGGCTGATTATGTGAATTGGACATTTTGCTTGACTGTGACCTTAACCTTTGAACCTGACCTTTCAAAATTCAATTATTTCCAGCTTTTCGATGGAGATTGTAAATATGAAGTTTAAATTAGATTGGGAGCATTGAAACACAGTGCTCCAAATACCTATTTTCGAAATCCAGCTAAGGAATATCTTGTCTTGGCTTCACACAAATTTCGAATAGTTCCAGTTTCAAGGAATGGTCAAGGGAAGGTGTTTCATGCTGCCGCTCGGGAGAGATTTCTTTTCTGGAGGGATAACAAGAAGAAAGTAACGAAAATTGACGGCCTAAGACGAGCACCGGAGTGCAAGGCCATTCTTTTGTCAGAATACCGAAAATGTTTAATAGAAAATCATTACAGAATAAAAGAAAGGAACACAAATGTTAAAGAATCAAGAGCTAACACGATATGTCAGGGAATAAAGGAGGAAGCTCAGAAAATAAAATCTAAAATGTGAGAGAACATTTTTAGGACTCCAGCTGTGGGATTGAGTGATAAAAACGACAATGAACTCGACCAAGTAATTACTTAGAAAGGACACTGTAAATAGGGACTTTACCATGCAGAAATAAGCCTCTTTGAATCTAGATTATATGCTATCTCAAGATAAAGCTACAAGTAATTAAACAATCATTAAGTATCCACAGACAGGGTATTAGCGTAGGGAATCATTTTATACATATGCTATCTGCATGTTAATTTTTTTGACAAAATAGAAAATAAACTTAGGGAAAATTAGTATATCCTACTTGACAACATTTCGTGAAATTACGTCGTTCTGACACTAAGCAACCTTTTTATATGATTTTTCAATAATATCAATTTCTCAAAAGCTCTGCTAGTCTATAATACAAAGTCTCATTTACCTCAATCAAACTTTTTTCCGACTCAATTAACTAAATTCTGATGGAATTTAGGGTACTACACAGTCATCAATATCTACTGTATCTATCACTGAATATCTATCATGCAAAGTTAATACTTAACATTCGCTATTAATCAACCTTCCAACAACAGAGCTACTAGTACCGCTACTAGCTACTACGTATATACTAGTAATGAATTAGGTTAGCAATATTTGCTAGAATATTAACAGTTATCAAATAAGATTTTTGTATTGATACTATATTTTACAATCAAGACTCTTCATTTAACCTCTCTCCACAATCCTTAAAACAGAAATTACTTCTTTATTTCCTCAGTGTTGGACTTTTTTGGGGAAGAGGGACATTCTCTTACCACCACACCACACCAGACCCTTCCTATGAAAAGGTTTACTGCGCTGCTCCTAAGAAAAAAAAGTAAATGAAAAGGAAGGAAATAAATGAACATATATATATATATATATATATATATATATATATATATATATATATATATATATATATATATATATATAATATATATATATATATATATGCAGAAGAACCACAGGGAAAATGAAAATACAGAATATACACTTCTGTATTTTCATTTTCCCTGTGGTTCTTCTGCATCTGAGCATCACGTTTTCCTGTGATTTTTACGCATATATATATATATATATATATATATATATATATATATATATATATATATATATATATATATATATATATATATATATGTGTGTGTGTGTGTGTGTGTGTCTCTCTCTCTCATCTTAGTTTGTTGGACCGAAAATTACGGTGTATTAAATCTCTTATTCCTGATCTAGATATTAATCTCTGGCACCGTCATTCAATTAGTTTATTATGCATGTTGCATAAGATTTTTCATAACTCCGACCATCCTTTACATTTAGATCTTCCGGGACAATTCCATCCTGTTCGTAATACTAGGTATGCGGTTTATTCTAATAGCCAGGCCCTCTCCATCATGAGGCTAAATACCACACAGTATTCTAGAAGTTTTATTCCAGCTGTGACCAAGTTGTGGAATGATCTTCCTAATCGGGTAGTTGAATCGGTAGAACTTCAAAAGTTCAAATTTATAGCAAATGTTTTTATGTTGACCAGGCGGACATAAGTCTCTCTTTATAGTTTATATAAGAAATATCTGTTTTAATGTTGTTAATGTTTTTAAGATATTTTATTTTTGATTTTTCATTACGTCTGACATGGTTTACTTATTTCCTTTCCTCACTGGGATATTTTTCCCTGTTGGAATCCTTGACCTTATAGTACCTTGCGTTCCCAATTAGTGTTGTAGCTTGACTATAGTCCATTTCTTTTAGCCATGCATATTTGCACCGACTCGCAGCGGTGCCCTTTTAGCTCGGAAAAGTTTCCTGATCGCTGATTGGTAGGAATTATCTCGTCCAACCAATCAGCGATCCGGAAACTTTTCCGAGCTAAAAGGGCACCGCTGCGAGTCGGTGCAAATATGCATCGTTAAAAGAAATGGACTATAGTAATAAGAATAATAATAATAATAATAATAATAATGGACAAACATGACATAAATTAGCTCCGAAAATAAGGCTTTTTCGAAATTATTATTTAACAACATCCTTTAGTAATAGATGAACTCTATATAAGTCCCGTATCTAGATCCTAGCTGTTTATGGTGGTATTATAATTGATTTGCATAAATCAGCAACCAGGCCACCTGTTTCGAGCGCGCGTGCGTGTGCGCGTGCGTGCGCGCGTGCATGCGCGTGTGTATGTGTGTGGACTTCACTACAGCTAACACGCGATGATTATTAAATGTATAATTTAGTCTCAAAGGCAAAACAGAAAAAAAACCTTGTCAATTTTCCTTTCGTGGATATAATTAATTTTTTACGCTTATCACTCATCAGCTTTCGAAGTTTTTACACGTGCGCGCGATCACACACACACACACACACACACACACACACACACATATATATATATATATATATATATATATATATATATATATATATATATATATATATATATATATATATATATATATATATATATATATATATATATATATATATATATATATATATATATATATATATATATATAATATATATATATATATATATATATATATATATATATATATATATATATATATATATATATATATATATATATATATATATATATATATACATATATATTATGAAAAAGACTCATATCGGTGGAGAATGTGAGGCTTATCGTCGGAAAACCGAAAGGGGAATTGAAAATTCAATTAAGAATAAAATATAAAGACATAAATGGAAAAAAATATGTGTAATTCTACTAATGTAATTTCAGTTGGAGTGCTGAAATTATCCACCAGTCTTTTCATACTGTTAGCGTTTTTTTTCTTCTTTTTTTTTCCCTTTAGAATTGTGATACTTATCATTCTTTCTTTATAATTGTGATATTTACCACACATCCAGCAAGTGTTCATTCCATTCTTCTATTCTTTAAGTACTAGTGTAAGCAACCGGTCAAAAACGACGGTTGAATATTTAGAGATATATGCCATCGCCTCCCCCTTTTCCTTTCCTATACTCAATTTTTTATAATGAGGCGCATTTGCACTGAATGGCGGCGGTGCCCTTTTAGCGCCGAAAAGTTTCCTGCTCTCTGATTGGTTAGAATTATCTTGTCCAACCAATCAGCGATCAGGAAACTTTTTCCGAGGTAAAAAAAGGCACCCATGCGAGTCGGTGCAAATCTGCCTCACTTAAAAGAATCGACTATAGTACCCGCTAGTTTGGGCAATTTTGGGGAGATTGTTGTTTTTCGAGTGGTTGCCACTCAGAGTGACAGGATATATATATATATATATATATATATATATATATATATATATATATATATATATATATATATATATATATATATATATATATATATACATATATATATATATATATATATATATATATATATATATATATGTATATATATATATATATATATATATATATATATATATATATATATATATATATATATATATATATATATATATATATATATATATATATGTGTGTGTGTGTGTGTGTGTGTGTGTCTGTGTGTCTGTGTCAAAACACTTGCATTTAGATTTACATAGGAAAAATAAATACTATCCATGGACTAATTTCATTTTTCTTTCCTTACTTTTATTATAACATATATTAAGGAACCATTGTTTGGTCGTCAGAGTATTAAAATGTTCGCTTGTTTTCATTAGGAATGCCGACAAAAAAGGCTTGCAACGATAGTGCGAATGCTGATAATTTTAAAATCAAATGCATGGTAGTCTGGTCATAAAAATATCTATAAGTGGTCGTTTGATTTTACCAGCTCTCCGTATCTCTCTAGTTTTGGAGGTATAGTATTCCACAATTGGAAGATGTTTTTAAAACAGCTACAGATAGAATTTTGCAGTGGATAGATTGCTGTAGAAAAATTGTATATGTAGAGGAATTGTTTATGTAGGTAAATTGTTGTAGACAAATTCTTGGGTAGTGCCATAGCTTCTGTACAATGGTCTTCCACTATCTTGGGTTAGAGTTCTCTTGCTTGAGGGTACACTCGGACCCACTATTCTATCTTATTTCTCTTCCTCGTGTTTTGTTCAAGTTTTTATAGTTTATTTTGGAGATATTTATTTTAATATTATTCTTAAAATATTTATTTTTTCCTTGTTTCCTTTCCTCACTGGGCTATTTTCCCTGTTGGAGCCCCTGGGCTTATAGCATTCTGCTTTTCCAACTAGGGTTGTAGCTTAGCAGTTAATAATAATAATAATAATAATAATAATAATAATGTATTATAATCTCTTACAAATAAGTAAAATAAGTAGATACACAATGAAGTCAATAAAAACTTGAAATGAATCTTCCAAACATATTATAAAAACTGTCAATAATATAATAAATATTGTGAGGTGTTCGCCCGACCAAGTTGATACAATAACGAACAATATGATTAAAAGATATCAGAGAAAGTTATCAGTGTGATAATAATGAGAAGGAAAAGAGGCAATGACATTTAAAACGTAGTAATAAAATAACATACAAATAAGTAATAAAAAATAATAATAACACAGGAAATAGATTTTTAAAATATATTTTCAATAATAGTGAAAACACATTTAAAGTGTTCTTTAAAGTTAAAACTTCAGAGAACAGATTAATTAAAATATATTAAGAAACGATGAAAAATTAGAGGTAGTGACATTTAAAATGCCATGGTAATAGAATAACATACAAACTGTTTGGTACGATAGGTTGGCTTGACATGTCATACTTTCTCATCACATCCGCGGGGTTTTTGAGGAGCCTTGACATACTACCCCGTCAAACTGGCAACTGACGGGAACATACTGTCATACATACGTTAATCGTAAACGCATACCCAAGTACCAAAGACTGTCGTCGTATTGGTTCCCGTCATACGTACGCGTACCGGGAAGTCTCATATGGCATGTACTCTGACCGACGGAGCAAAAAGAGGCTAATTATGGCTTACAGGGACAAGATACATGAATATGTTACTCCAGATTATTTATCGGTACTGGGTTGTCGAACGCTGCCACCCCCAACACGATCACCCTAGTCGTTTGGCCTTTAGATTTGAAAATGCTTGGACACACCCACATCCTTATAAAATCTGAGGCTCAACTTTTCTTTCACCACCCTCTCAAAAATACATTTCCCGACCTATATTTCTTCCAACTTTGGATTATTATTATTATTATTATTATTATTATTATTATTATTATTATTATTATTATTATTATTATTATTATTATTATTATTATTATCATTTAAGCTACAACCCTAGTTAGAAAAGCAGGATGCTCTAAACCCAAGGGCTCCAACAAAGAAAATTAGCCCAGTGAGGAGAGCAAATAATGAAATAAATAAATTATATGAGAAGTAATGAAAATAAAAGAGTATATTAGATATCGTAAGATCAGTAACAATGTTAAAATAGATCTGTCATATATAAACTATGAAGAGATACTTATGTCAACTTGTTAAACATAAAAAATAAATAGCTGAAAGTTTGAACTTCCGAAGTTCAACCAATTCAACTGCCTGATAAGGAAGATCATTCCACGATCTGAGCACAAGTGGAATAAAACTTAGAATACTGCGTAGTATTGAGAACAGCCAAGACTTAGGATTAGCTGCGTGCCTATTCATATGTATAGGATGTTACAGTCTGGGAAGATCTGATTGCAAAGGATGGTCAGAATTATGAAAAATCTTGTGATACATGTATAAAACAACGGTGCCAGAGATTTTTATCTAGAACAGGAGTAGATAATTAAATATACAGGAATTTTTTGTCCAACAAAAGATGAGAGTTAGCAGCTGAAGACCAGACATGAGAACAAAACTCTAAAACAAGGTAGAATGAAAGAATTGAAACACTCCTTCAAGGTAGATTCATCATCGAAAATCTTGAAACGCACTCTCAATAAGCCATTCTTTTCATGTTCAGCTGAAGAAGAAACAGAACGAATCTATTTCTCAAAAGTAAATTTGCAATCAAGGATCACACCTAAAATTTTTAAAGCTTTATATAGTTAATCATTATCAATGCAAAGATTTGGAAGATGAGGAGCCACTTCCTGCAAATTACTATTTTGTGACTTTTATTTCGAAATAAGGAGAGTTTAGACTTGGTAAGGAGAGAGAGAGAGAGAGAGAGAGAGAGAGAGAGAGAGAGAGAGAGAGAGAGAGAGAGAGAGAGAGAGAGAGAGAGAGAGAGCAACTTGGAAACGCCCTAGTTATACTCAAAGTAGTCACCTAATCATTCTTGGATTCTTCATTTAGGAAGAATGAAAATTGTAGTCAATTTGGTAGTAATGATGAATTCAGTCCATTTGTAGTTGTTCTCCATAGGTCTGAATCATGCTGGATGCTATGTGGGAATCAGGAAAAGGGATAAATGAGCATAAACAGCGAGAGAGATGAAAGAGTTCCCATTTATTTGAAATAGAAACAGAATTATCTGGTGAACAAGTAAAAAGAATCGATACAATTCTCATAAGGTTGCAAGTAAAATTAAACTAGTTGCTTCTCTTTAGGGTTGTGGTGGCCGTAGTTGTAACGTTCCTGACTGGTGAACACCAGACTGGGTTTACAGTCCCGCTCAAACTCGTTAGTTTCACTTGGTCGCTGCACCCTAACTATCCTCGTGAGCTAAGGATGAGGGTTTCGGGGGAGCCTCTAGGTCTATCAGCTGAGTCATCAGCAGCCATTGCCGGGCCCTCCTTGGTCCTAGCTTGGGTGGAGAGGTGTTTGGGCGCTGATCATATGTATATATGGTCAGTCTTTAGGGTATTGTCCTGCTTGGTAGGGCAATGTCACTGTCCCTTGCCACTGCCATTCACGGTTGGTCTTTAAACTTATTTATATATATAAAACTATCGGGCAATATTGTGACCCAGCACCACTAAAATAAGAGCCCAATGCCTCCTTCAATCTTAAAGACGTCAATAGACTCTATATGAGTAATTTCCAGGACATCCGAAGTGTCCCACTGCGGATTTACATGATCCCCGTTTTTTTTTTTTTTTTTTTTTTTTTTTTTTTTTTTTTTTTTTTTTTTTTTTATACCCACCATTATTTTTCTTGCTATTCCTTCTCTTGTTTCGTTTCCCGAGAGTCTAATTGGCATCCTGTCCTCCTCAAGATTATTCAAAAGACGAATACCATCAATGAAACTTCTACAAAATAAATAGAAATTCCAAGAGAAGAGTAAAGCGTGATTATATCCTACAGTGGATATATATATATATATATATATATATATATATATATATATATATATATATATATATATATATATATATATACATATATATATATATATATATATAATGTAATCGTGAAACAATTTTCGTTTTTAAGATATATCTAAAGGTAATAATGTATCAGGGAGACGAAATTTAGACAATATTCTTTATAAAGTTGGTTTTGAAGACTTTTGCACTTTCCCAGAAAATGTTAAAACAAGTTAAAGAGGAATATTGCTATCCTTTTATTTAATTCATTTACATTATCTACTAACATCCTTAAAGGACATTTCTTAATAGGTAAGATTTATTCAAATATACATCAACACTGAATGATATAGACCAGTTACCAACGCATGGTGCTTTTCCCATACCAATGGATCGAATAAATGTGGTGGATGGCCTAATATTGTCTTAGGCTTGTTAGCAGTTAAATTTTGCTTTTAAAACGGCCAAATGCTCTTAGAAATCCAAGCGACGTTCCTGTCTTCCCTGTACTGTCTTTGCAAAGGTATAAACCGGCAATCCAGTGTCTCCAAAACTTCGAACAGATTAAATTCCCACACTCATTAAAGCCCTAAAGAATATTTTCATTATTGAGAGAGAGAGAGAGAGAGAGAGAGAGAGAGAGAGAGAGAGAGAGAGAAAGATTTTGCATTAATGACATCAAAATAGTTACAGAGCAAATGCTAATGTCTTCTACGGGCGACTAAAACAATTGTCTCGCTTGATGTGGAAGACTTGGGAGGTCCACCTATCAACCTTCATACACTTCTGCAATTTCTCTAGATAAGGGTCCATGCTGCCATATATCCGGTATGATCTAATTCTTGACTAACTGCCCACTCAACTAAAATTGTAATTGTAACCAAAAGTTTCGTAGCACGCTCAAAATAAACAAAAGCATTCTTAAATAGTTGTATAAAAATCATACACTATCACGTATAAACTTGTTTGGCTAACCTAGCAACTAAGGTTTTAAATAAATCAATGTAATGGTGAGTTGTGTTTTCAAGCAGCTCGAGGGCCAAATACCATATATACATATGATCAGTAGGGTCCACGTTTATAATCCTATTGAGAATGATATGGTTAATCTTTTTGAAAATATTGCCGATGAATAACTTGGAAAGAAAAAGAAAGCACTGGACCATGAAAGATATGTACTTGCCAAAGGGCCCCGAATTCCTTACCACAGGAGTTAGAAAACTGTCAGATAAGATCCAAGAAAGTAGACTGAGGTGGTATGGTCATGTCATGAGAAGAGATGAACAGTATATTGGGAGGAGAGTGGTGGAAATGGAGGTACAAGGAACGAGAAGGAGAGGGAGACCAAAGCGAAGGTGGATGGACTGTATCAAGGATGACCTTCGATCAAAGGGATTAACGGGTGATGAGGTGTGGGACAGAGGTAGATGGAGAACGCTGGCCAGAAACATCGACCCCACATAGAAGTGGGAAAAGATGCAGACAAAGAAGAAGAAGAAGAAGAAGAAAGGGCCCCGAATTCCAAAAATCACACGTGATATTTAGAATATCATCACATCCCTAAAACTAACCTGTTTTATGTACTGAACGGCAATTATCAGGTTGAGTGTTCGGTTGAATAGAGGAATGTTAAAACATGAGACCGTTGGAAAGTACTCTGATGTTTATTTGTTATCATCGTTACCCTGGCTGCTGTTTAGCCAGCCCTCCGTGACTAGACTTTGTTAATTCGCTTTATCGATTTCCGTCGCCATATTAATCAAGAACTGGGATGGCACCTTGCGTTATTGTAGGTGATTATAGAAATTATAGGTTGTTGTTTCGAACGCTTGAAATAAAGTCTTCAAAAACTTTGGAAAATAATGAACTACAGCAGAAGGAATTGTTCAAATTGAGATAAAAGCAGGAAAAATAGCATTTAAGCCTTTTATAATATAAAGAATCATATATAGGACCCATCTGGAATCTTTTGACTGAATAGGTTTAAAAGAGATTTGAAAAGCACCACTATTATTTTAAAAAACAAATGAATTTAAAATCGTTCAATGACATTTTAAGGTTAATATCAACATTGAAATTAATATTATGAAGCCTGGAGTAAACTAAATAGTTTATTATTTGATACCATGAGTAAATATTGCGCTAAACAACTACATTTGTTCCAAAGATCTGGGTTTTGCTATATCAGGGCATCATTACTAGGTATCAAAGTATCATGGCCTGGTAACAGATGTGTCCTACCTCAAGACAGTCATGAAGAGGAAGTCGCTATAAGGGCACCGGTTAGATCACCTGCAGGAGAGGGTCCTGCTGAAGAGACAACTGCTTCTCTTGCAGAGAACTCAAGTCATATCAAAATAACATCTCCTCTCGAGTATATTAGTCAGCAACCTGAAATTCCCAGTTTAAGATTGCTTTAAACTACAATACACTTCATCGACCGAGATCAAAACATGTGTCTCGAGTATATAAGTCAGCAACCCAGAATTCCCAGTAAGAGATTGCTTTAAACTACAATACACTTCATCGACCGAGATCAAAACAACATCTCCTCTCGAGTATATTAGTCAGCAACCCAAAACTCCCAGTTTAAGATTGCTTTAAACTACAATACACTTCATCGACCGAGATCAAAACATGTGTCTCGAGTATATTAGTCAGCAACCCAAAACTCCCAGTTTAAGATTGCTTTAAACTACAATACACTTCATCGACCGAGATCAAAACATGTGTCTCGAGTATATAAGTCAGCAACCCAGAATTCCCAGTAAGAGATTGCTTTAAACTACAATACACTTCATCGACCGAGATCAAAACATGTGTCTCGAGTATATAAGTCAGCAACCCAGAATTCCCAGTAAGAGATTGCTTTAAACTACAATACACTTCATCGACCGAGATCAAAACATTTGTTGTATTATTCCTTCTTCGTGAATCCAGGCTTTCGTCACATCAGCATCATGGGGTAAAATCTGGGAAATTCTCGAAAGTGAAGTTTATTTTTCTCACGACGATTTTTCCATATTTCCCATCAATCCAAAACGCATCAAATCCCATCTATTATGTCTTTCTACATTTTTCATCATGCAAAATTTCTCTTGTTTTCCATTAAACGTTTTCTCTCTCTCTCTCTCTCTCTCTCTCTCTCTCTCTCTCTCTCTCTCTCTCTCTCTCTCTCTCTCTCTCTCTCTCTCTGAAAAACGAGTAGTTCTACAATTTAGATATGCAAATGAAAATCTTGTGGTGGCCTGTTGGTAACGACCTTGCCTGGTGATCACTAGACTGGTGCTCAAATCCCTCTCAAACTCGTTATTTCCTTTGGTCGCTGCAACATCACCATCCTTGTGAGCTAATGAGGGGGTGTTGGTTGGAGGAGCCTATACGCCTAGCCCTCCCTGGTCCTAGCTTGGGTGGAGAGGGGCTTGGGGCGCTGATCATATGTATATGTATGGTCAGCCTCTAGGGCATTGTCCTGCTTGATAGGGCAATGTCACTGTCCCTTGCCTCAGTCACTCACGATGGCCCTTTGAATCTTTAAAAAAATAATTATTAGCCTTATTAAGGGGAATCTAAAGGAATTCAATGATGGAAATTAAATAAAAAGCTAAATTCACTGTTGTGGTGTAGGGACTAAGGCTGTGAAGTTCTGTGTGATGTTTTATGATCCCGTTCTCGTTACAATTTTTTTGTATTTTTGATGGAAGTAAAGAAGACGTCGATGTATTTTTTTCTAGTTTTATTGTATTTCATTAACTACGACAAATGTATGCGACCTGTCAAAATGACGGCTAAATAATTGAATAGATATGTACACACACGTACAGGCACCTCCCTTCTCACCAGGGTATGACTACTTTCTCTTCCCCCACCCGAAGGACAAGGAGAACTGACGTGAGCAGAACGATATATATATATATATATATATATATATATATATATATATATATATATATATATATATATATATATATATATATATATATATATATATACATATACGTATACTTATATATATATGCATATATATATATATATATATATATATATATATATATATATATATATATATATATATATATACTGTATATATATGTATATATATATATATATATATATATATATATATATATATATAGATCTACATATATATATAAATATATATATAATATATATATATATATATATATATATATATATATCTATATATATATATAATTATATATATATATATTTATATATATAGATATATATAAATATATATATATATATATATATATATATATATATATATTATATATATATATATATATATATATATATATATATATATATATATATATATATATAAATGTATACATATGTATATATATATATATATATATATTTATATAAATATATGTATACATTATATATTTATAAATATATATATATATATATATATATATATATATATATATATATATACATATATATATTTATATATATAATATATATATATATATATATATATATATATATATATATATATATATATATATTTATAAATTATATATATGTATATTTGTATATATATATATATATATATATATATATATATATATATATATATATATATATGTATATATATATATATATATATATATATATATATATATATATATATATATATATATATAAATGTATACATATGATATATATATATATATTTATATATATATGTATACATTATATATATATATATATATATATATATATATATATATATATATATATATATATATATATATATATATTTATATATATATATATATATATATATATATATATATATATATATATATATAGATATATATATATATATATATATATATATATATATATATATATATATATATATATATATATATATATATATATTTATATACATATATTTATATATATATTTATATATATATAATTCATATATATATATATATATATATATATATATATATATATATATGTATATATATACATATATATACAGATGTGGTTGGGCTTTAGCCAAAGTTCTCAACAGCAATATCTTATCAAGGAGAACAAAGGTGAACACCTATACAACTATTATTAGACCCGTGTTAACGTATGGCTGTGAAACCTGGAGGCTGACAAGGGATCTGGAACGAAGGTTGGAAGTGTTTGAAAACGGAATCTTGAGAAGGATATGTGGACCGGTCTTTGATGTGGAGATGGGGCAATGGAGAAGAAGGCATAACAATGAACTGAGAGAAATGACAGAAGTACCCCTGATAACAAGCACAATTATGGCACAGAGACTGAGGTGGGCAGGACATGTGGCCAGGACCGATGAGGATAGACTGATAAGCCAGATTACTAGAGGACAACCAGAGGGCAGACGACCTCCAGGAAGACCCCGTATGAGATGGTCTGATAATATAAAAAGGGACATGACAAAGCTTGGAGTGGATGATCCGGGGGATTGGTGGGATTTTGCGCAGGACCGTGGTCGTTGGAAGCTTCTTGTAACGGCGGCAAAGAGCCATGGAGGCCCGCAGCCAGTGGAGTGAGTGAGTGAGTATATATATATATATATATATATATATATATATATATATATATATATATATATATATATATATATATATATATATATATATATATATATATATATATATATATATATATATATATATATATATATATATATATATATATAATCTGATTATGTTAACGAATGTCTTGGGTTTTTAGAATGTTTATTGTTTTGGATAGTTCCCCTAATCATATTTTATCTCTCTTGGATTACCCTTATTCTCAACATTATCTATATTAGGTTTTTAGTCTTTTCTGATAGTTTTCCTTGACCTTGTCTACGAACTTTTCCACCGATCTCTTGGGCTGATTCCAATATAGATTTTGGTAGATTACTGTTAATCTCTTCTTAACATGCTTACATTTCATCGTGTAGCCGGGATTACCTATTTTGCACTGTTAAACACTTATTACAGGATTGTTTATTTTCTCTCTTTGAATGAGTTTTTCTTGTTCTTACCTCATATCTAAACAACTTTGTATCTCACCATTCTATGGTCGCTTAATTTTAACATGTTTAGTAGACTTACATCTTTAACTAAATTAACTATTTCCCTGAGAATAATATCTATTTCCTTTTTCGTTTCTCCATTTTGGCTTTTCCATATACATTTTCTATGGGTTTTTTTTTTTTGTTTTTTATAAAAAACAGGTGTTCATGCTTTTAAGATAGTGTCTTTCAGCAAATTCTACTAAAGGAAGGAAGAAGAATCAGACTGATGAAAAGAAGACTTGGAACAGAGTACTTATAAATGTTCGCTTAAAAGGATGCAAAAGTAGTGATAGCAATTGCATAGGATATCTATACAAGGCTATACTATAAGTCGTGATATAAGAAATGACTTTGCCAATAGAAATAATGAAACAGCTGAGCCGATACCAAATGTAACAGTAGAAGAAGTAAAGAGAGCATTAAAAAGCATGAAAAGAGGTAAACCAGTAGGAGAAAATGGCCTATTATTTGATTTGACATTAGATGGAGGAGATTTCATAGTTGTAAAATTTTTACACAAAATGTCTCCAATAAAGTTTTACACCTAAAACCTGGAAATTATACTAATTCAAAAAAAAAATAAATAAAAATAAAAGAAAAGGGAGATACAAAAGACCTGGAAGCTTACCGCCCAATAAGTTTGCTCTCCACAATATATGAAATATTTGCAAAGATCATATTAGTTTAAATAGAAAGATAGCTAGGCTTAAATCAACCAAGAGAGCAGATATGCTTTAGAAGTGGGTATTCAACTACTGATCATATCCATGTAATTAACCAGCTGAAGGAAAAATCAATAGAGTATAACAAACCACTATGTATAGCATTTATAGACTATGGAAAAAATTTATATTTTTGTCAAAACTTCAGCAGTAATGAAAGTCCTTCAAAGACAAGAAATGTATGAATCTTATGTTAGAACACTTGATGATATCTTTACAGGAAGAAGAGCAATCCTAAAATTACATAAAGATAGTGAGAAAATTCCCATTCAAAAGATGCTTTTAAGAATTTAGATTGGGAAAATATAGGAATTGATATTAATGTGAAATATCTTAACATCTTCAGATTTGCAGATGATATAGATGTGTTTAGTGAATCATGAAAGGAATTGCAGGTGATAGAAGATTCGAAAAGAGAAAAAAAAAGAATTGCAGGACTGAAAATAAATATAAGTAAAGCTAAGATATTGTTCAATGAAAATGCTGAGAATTACCAAATAAGGTTTATGGATGAACCTCTAGAGATTGTTAATGAATATACTTACTTAGGACAGATAGTAAGCATTTCCCGTGGACACGAGACCAAAATTAAAAGAAGAAGTACAGGCTGGAGAGCTTTTGGTAAACAAAATGAGATTATGAAAACTAAAATGCCACTTCCTCTAAAGAGAAAAGTATTTAATCGGATGATCCTACCAGTATTAACTTATGCACCAGAGACTGGGAGTCTTACTAAAGCACTAGAACTTAAGCTAGTCACAACCCAAAGGGCTATGGAAAGAATAATGATGGGAATAAAATGAAGAGACATAAAAAGAGCAACATGGATACGAGAGCAAACTAAAGTAGAGAATGGCAAATAATGAATGGATATGAAGAATAAGAGAATGCAGGTGTGGACTGGCGTAGAAAGATCATAAACTGACACAAGTGGAAAGACATGTCTGAAACATTTGTTCTGCAGTGGACAAGTAACAGTTGGTGATGCTGATGATATATATATATATATATATATATATATATATATATATATATATATATATATATATATATATATATATATATATATATAGGAAAGATACTGTGCTAATATCACGTGTCGTCAAGCTCGACTGACTAAATGATGTCATGTAAAAACATAATAGCATAAGTGATTGAACATGAACAAAAGCGAATCGGAATAAACGTAGATTATTATTATTATTATCGTTATTACTATTATTATTATTATTATTATTATTATTATCATCATCTAAGCTATAACTCTAGTTGGAAAAGCAAGATGGTAGAAGCCCATGGGCTCCAACGGGGGAAAATAGCCCAGTAAGGAAAGAAAACAAGGAAATAAATAAATTACAAGAAAAGTAATAGACTATCAAAATGAAATATTTTAAGAAGAGTAACTAAATTAAATTAGATCTTTCTTGTTTAAACTATAAAAACTTAAAAAAAAGCAAGAGGAAGAGAAATAAGATAAAACCGCGTGCCTGAGTGTACTCTAGATAGAAAAGTGTTCCAAAGTGTACCGTAGGGTAAGGACACTTTAATCCAGGACAGTGAAAGGCCATGGTACATAGGGTATGGCACTACCCAAGAATAGGGAACAACAGTTTGATTTTGGATTGTCATTCTCCTAGAAGAGCTGGATCGTCCTTCTCCTAGGAGAACTGCTTACCATAGCTAAAAGAGTCTCTTCTACCCTTAGCAAGAGGAAAGTAGCCACTGAATAATTACATTGCGGTAGTTAATCCCCTGAGCGAAGAGGAATTGTTTGGTAATCTCAGTGTTGTCAGAATAGGCCAGACTATTCGGTGTATGTGTAGGCAAAGACAAATTGAGTCGTAACCAAAGAGTGGGACCTAATGTAGTACTGGCTGGCCAGTCAAAGGACCCAATAACAGCTCTAGCTGTAGTATCTCAAAGGCTGGCTGGTGCCCTGACCACCCTACTACCTATACAAGACTAGTGTCATTACTGGATATAAACTATTAGAGTTATAATACACGTACAGATGGAATGATATTGCTCTTGATACGTGTAGCACTATAACAATATAAGTTTTATACAAAACTTACGATTCCTTTTAAGAAACATACATGACAGCTTGTGTCATTTTTTACTAAAGTAAGGTCAGCATTTGCACTATCATTATTATGACCTTCAATACCGTTATCATTGCTAAGAATTTCATTTTTGACCCCGATATCCTTAATGCGTATATGAGCCCCTGAGCCCCTGGGCTTGTAGCATCCTGCTTTTCCAACAAGGGTTGTAGCTTAGCAAGTAATAATAATAATAATAATAATAATAATAATAATAATAATAATAATAATAATAATAATAATAATAATAATAATTTTTGCGACATAGCGCGCTATGCATTTCTTTTTATACGCCCAGACAGTCTCCAATACCGCCACTTGTGTTGCAATATTCATTGAAATATATTCTCTGGACACAAATGTTATAATTCTATGCACATTTTGGTCATAGAATTTTCAAATGTTTTTTTTTTTTTTTTGCAGTCATTAATCTGTAGTCTGTAGGCTATCGAGTTACTTATTTGTCGTTGTAGTATTTATCTATTTCTAATTGTCATTATTGATGCCGTAGGGCTTTACACTGGGCACGTTCCAAAATCAAGGTAATGGTATTTTTTTAATAATAAATTTCATGATCACTACACATATACTAAGGAGATTCCTTTTGCATGCAAATATAGCTTATGTTCCCATAGTAGCTTATAGATGATAGAATTCGTTTTTTTTTTTTTTTTATTGTCATGCGAGACTACTTAGTTCACTTAAACTTTTTTGTGTTCGCTTTTACTTGTTAATCTTTTTTTTTATCGTTTACACGAATTAGTTTTGACGAAACCTTCCTTGATGGAAATGGTTCGTTTTATATCATGAAAATCGTTATTGAGATCTATGACCATTGTCTTGATAAATTGGTGGTAATCAGTTGTATTTATATCAATTTCTGAGGTTTCATGGTCCGAAATATTCACACGTGAGGGAATGAGTTGCAAATCCAGACACCATAAACTCATCAAGGGACAATAAGAGTTGATATCAATGATAGACCAACCGTACTCTAAATCCTAAAATCCAATTTCTTTTTTTAATGTATTCTGTTATTTGCAAATATCAATATGAATCCGACGAAGTAAGACATTCGCCTTTCTAAGAGAACCATATTATTATTATTATTATTATTATTATTATTATTATTATTATTATTATTATTATTATTTTTTGCTAAGCTACAACCCTAGTTTAAAAAGCAGGATGCTATAAGCCCAGGGGCCTCAACAGGGAAAATAACTCAGTGTGGAAAGGAAACGAAAAAAAAACACATTTTAAGAAGAGCAACAACATTAAAATGAATATCTCCTATATAAACTACAAAAAACTTTAACAAAACAAGAGGAAGAGAATTAAGATAGAATAGTGTGCCCGAGTGGACTCTCAAGCAAGAGAACTCGAACCCAAGACTGTGGAGGACCATGGTACAGAGGCTATAGCACTACCCAAGATTAGAGAACAATGGTTTGATTTTTGAGTGTCCTTCGCCTAGAAGAGCTGCTTACCATAGCTAAAGAGTCTCTTCTACCCTTACAAGGAGGAAAGTGGCCACTGAACAATTGCAGTGCAGTAAGAAGAATTGTTTGGTAATCTTAGTGTTGTCAGGTGTATTAGTACATAAGAGAATATGTAAAGAATAGGCCAGACTATTCGGTGTGTGTGTGTGTGTGGGCAAAAGGAAAATGAACCGTAACCTGAGAGAAGGATCCAATATACTACTGTCTGGCCAGTCAAAAGACCCCATAACTCTCTAGCAGTCAGCCTTGGGAAAACTTCGTCAGTGCGTGACGGTTTCTCGTTCGTGATATTTGAATCATCACTTCTTTCTGACAGTCGCTTGCAGAAGGTGGTGCTTCTCGCTTCTCAATTGCTGGCGCTTGACTCTGTTACAGAACTGCGTGCCCTTCCCGGTTCAAAGTGTTTCATTTAATCTTTGTACATCCTCGAGTCCCCCCCACCAGTAAAGGTAAGGTTTCCTTTTATAGATACTTTGATACATAGCTATACTACTGAAGAATTGCCCAGTCTCTGTTTTCTTCCACTCTTTATAACCCGTTGAATTTTTGGGGAAGATGAATACGCCATGTTATAGTATGACAGTCAAGTGACCTGTGGTTTTCATCTGTTCATCAACCCTTTACTGGTTATTACTGACTCAGACCCCTCTTAAATTTTTCATCTTAACTTTTGCCGCCATAACTTTTCACACAGGTTGAGGTCTTTTTCTTTTACAGTACTATGCGCTCTATACATACTTTCTTTGGCCCTTCTATGTGTAACTTTCTGTATATATTTTTATGGGCAACTTCTTCATCAATACTTAGGATTTTTTTTAATTAAAAGCAAGTGATACTGAACTTTGGATATTATTATTGTTTTTTTTTTTTTCATTTAAGTTATCTTTTCCAATTAAATGCCAGAAAGCATTTATTACTCACCGGCCTTAGCATTCAATTCCCAAGACAGAATCATCACGTCAGCAATAAAGTCTCATTATTTCTGTTAATTTTTACATACTGATATTACATATATATTTCCCTTCGAACGACTGTGCTGCTAATAAGTAATGAAGGTGGCTTCTTTGTGAGATTATCCTGAAAATACTGCACTGTAATTATTCAGTGGCTACTTTCCTCTTGGTAAGGGCAGAGGGGACTCTTTAGCAATGGTAAGCAGCTCTTCTAGGAGAAGGAGACTCCAAAATCAAACCATTGTTCTCTAGTCTTGGGTAGTGCCATAGCCTCTGTACCATGGTCTTCCACTGTCTTGGGTTAGAGTTCTCTTACCTGAGGGTACACTTGGGCATACTATTCTATTAATTTCTCTTCCTCTTGTTTTGTTAAAATTTCTATAGTTTGCATAGGAGATATTTACTTTAGTTTTGTTACTGTTCTTAGAATATCTTATTTTTCATTGATTCCTTTCCTCTCTGGGCTATTTTCCCTGTTGGGGCCCCTGGGCTTATAGCATCCTGCTTTTCCAAGTAGGGTTGTAGCTTAGCAATTAGTAATAATAATAATAATAATAATAATAATGACTACATGACAGAAACTGGAATAGACTTCAAGGCTACTGTGTAGTGTTGAGCTTTATGGTGGAGAAGGCAGGTCTGTTAGAATTAACTGCATACCTAGTATTACGAATAGGATGTTACAGTCTGAGAAGATCTGAATGCGAATTTTGAAAAATCTTATGCAAAATGCGAAAAGGACCAACAGAACGATGGTGCCAAAGATAAATATCTAGATCAAGAATCAGAAATTTTATACACCACAAGATTTTGTCAAACAAAGTAAGCTGAGAGTCAGCAGCTGAAGACCAAACAGGAAAAAAAGAGACTGACCATATCTACATGTGATCAGCCCCCAAGCCCCCTCTCCACTAAAGCTAGGACCAAGGAGGGCCAGGCAATGGCTGCTGATGACTCAGCAGATAGACCTACAGGCTTCCCCCCAAAACAACCCCAGTTTTAGCTCACGTGAATGGTGAGGTTACAAGGAACAAAGGAACTAACGAGTTTGAGCGGGACTCTAACCCCAGTCTAGCGATCACCAAGCAAGGACGATACCAAGAGGCCGCCACAACCCTATTGTATAGTGAATCATTCCACTGTACAGAAAGTTATTAATTTGCTTCCTCGTGATACCTACAAGGAATGCTTATCATGAGATTCCCTTCACTACATCAGGCACCATCATCTTGTTGACTCTCTCCCACTATCAGATATTAAGACATTTCCTCTCCAATTTACTGTATATGTCTTCCTCTCATCCGTTCTCCCAATTCTATTGAATTACATATATATATATATATATATATATATATATATATATATATATATATATATATATATATATATATATATATATATATATATATATATATATATATATAAATATATATATATATATATATATATATATATATATTTGACAGAGTAGGTAATCCTACATAGAAGGTTTCCCCAAAACCCCCATCGTTAGCTTACAAGGATGGTGAGGGTGCAGACACGAAAGAAGCTATCGAGTTTGAGCGGGACTCGAACCCTAGTCCAGGCCTCCAGTCTGGATTAAAGTGGAATACAGGGTTACACTTCTTCTTCTTCTTCTTCTTCTTCTTCTTCTTCTTCTTCTTATTATTATTATTATTATTATTATTATTATTATTACTAGCTAAGCTACAACACTAGTTGGTAAAGCAAGATGCTATAAGCCCAAGGGCTCCAACCAAGAAAAATAGCCCAGTGAGGAAAGGAAATAAGGAAATAAATAAACGATATAAGAAGTAATGAACAGTTAAAATAAAATATTTTAAAAACACTAATAACATTAAATCAGACATTTCATATATAAACTATAAAAGGACTCATGTCAGCCTGTTCAACATAAGACCATTTGCTACAAGTTTGAACTTTTGATTTTCCACTGATTCAACTACCTGATTAGGAAGATCATTTCACAACTTGGTCACAGCTGGGATAAAACTTCTAGAGTACTGTGTAGTATTGAGCCCCATGATGGAGATTGATTATCAGTTATCTGACATCCTGACATCTAAGGTCATTGAAGCCCAATTCCCACCCCCCACCCCCATGATGGAAAAGGCCTGACTATTAGAATTAACTGCATACCTAATATTACAAACAGGATGGAACTGTCCGGGAAGATCGGAGTGTAAAGGATGGTCAGAATTATAAAAAAATCTTATGCAACATACATAATGAACTAATTGAACGACGATGCCAGAGATTAATATCTAGATCAGAAATGAGAAATTTAATAGACCGTAAGTTCCTGTCCAACAAATTAAGATGAGAATCAGCAGCTGAAGACCAGACAGGAGAACAATACTCAAATTCAAGGTAGAATGAAAGAATTAAAACACTTCTTCAGAATAGATTGATCACCGAATATCTTAAAAGACTTTCTCAATAAGCCAATTTTTGTGCAATTGAAGAAGACGCAGACCTCATGTGTTTTCCAAAAATAAATTTGCTGTAAAAAATTATAAAAGTCATACAAAGTTGAAGAAACATTACCAAAGCGGATTTAATCTCTTGACTCCACCCAGGAAGAGAATGATTTACGTGTCATTCTCTATTCAACCTATGCCAAGGATAAAAGATACAAATCTGTTCGGGTTCGAAGTCCAGACAGTGACATATTCTTCATACTTCTGTATTATGCTCCAAACTTAGGTGTGCAACTCCTTTTTGATACTGGCACTGGGAATAGAAGGTGATTCATAGATGTCACAGAACTATTGAAAGGGTTCACACCAACTTACTGTGCCTCTCTCCTTGGTCGGCTTACCTTGGTCTGCATGCATTCAGTAGATGCGATATGACCAGTTCCTTTAAAGGAATTGTCAAGTTAAAACCGCTGCGAGTTTTACAGAAATGCCCAAAGTACCAAGAAGTCTTCAGTTGCCTAAGGGAGTCATGGGAGGTAACCGATGAAATATTCCTTGCTCTTGAGGATTTCACCTGCACCATGTATTCTGCCAAAACTAAGACAAAGGAAGTTGGCCAGCTTCGATACCAAATACTCGAGTTAAAGTGCAGTGGGCAGTCGCTGGATTCAAAGAAGAATGTTGACCTTTCATCTCTTCAGCCACCAAGAGTGTCTAAATGAGCATATCAGGAGGTGAACTATCAGGTTGCTATATGGAAGCGTGCCCATTATCCCAAACCTGAGGTCAGGTCCCTCATCCAGCTGTGGATCATGGTTGGATAATGAAAGATGGAAATCTAGATCCCTGTTGGTTCAAGGGAATTGCACTTCCTACAAGTATGGCTGATATACTTGAGACGATGGACGATGATGAGACGTCTGATGATGAAAGCCTAGATGAAAACAATGAAAGTGATGGAAATTTTGATGATGACTATGAAAGTGATGATAGTGGGTCTGACTTGGACTAAGAAAGTTTCAAGTAACAAGATGGTAGATTTCAGATTCGAAGGACCAAGGACCTCCCTTGTATCACAAGATATTTCCAATAATTGCCTTTCCATTAATCAAAAGTGGACCCAAAGGTACCCAAGTAGACTATCAAACTTTATACCTTGCATAGGTTGACTTTTTCCTGTAGTCCAAATCAACACAGTGTGAATTTTCCCAATGAGGTCTTGCATCATATGAGTATATTGTACAGTCATGTACAGTTTTATTTATTTCATTCATGATTTTCGTAACCTTCAAATAAAGCATTTCTGTTGTTGATTTATGTAACTTTCCCCAAATTCACTAACCGACTTGTTGAGACTGCCTTTATTGTATGCTGTAATCTCAAGAACCTGGGTGAGGACACGAATATTATCTCTCTTGCTGCATTCATGGAGGAGTTATAGCCAAGACAAAATTACGGCGTCCAGAGTGGCGGCCATCTTGAATTTCAGCATGATGTAATTAGTTGACATTGTTGAGAATGCTTTTTTTGGATTCTCTGACCCCAAAACCTGAGAAAACACACCAAAATAATTTCCGTAGCCCCTCTGTAAGAAGAGTTAGGAGCTTTATCAGTTTTTACGATTTTGAGGCTAAAAAACGACAAATTTGAAAATTGACTTTTTTACATAACATCTCATTTCCATGATTTGGCCAATAAGTACACTTAATGGGTATCATTCTATTTCTTGAGGTCTCTAGAGATGAAATAAGGCAGAAAAAGTCATTAGATATTGGTCTGGCTGGTCCTGGGGTTACATTTATGGAGGTGCCTAAAATTTTCACTTGACCCCAAATTTGGTGACCTTTTGACCTCTGGTGACCTAATTATTAAACATAATTGCAAATTGTCTATTTTATCTGTTAGAGAGGCCCAAAGCAAACATTTTGATATGTCATTTATCTTTCTCTGACCATTCAGTCCAGAGTTATGTCTAATTGGGTTTCCCCTACCCCAAAATTGGCAGCAGCAAAATTCGATGATGTCATCGAAGAAAGTGGCCCAGTAGTGGTAGTGCGTCCCTATTTTTTCAATGGGAACATTAAAAAAATTAAAATATGGATCAAAAGCTACAACCTTAATGCACTTTTGTCAATTTTAAGGGGGGGGGTGCAAGGTGAGCCCCCTCAGCCCACGGACTATTAATGGTAGGAGATTTTTGTCTTCGCTCAGAACAAACCAACCTATTATAGGTGTCCAGTACAGCTTTGCTGATCATGGCGATACGCAAATCCTTTCACCACGTTAAGGTATCCAAACTCTGAAAGAATTGCTTCGATTATATGTCTGTGTAAATTCAGTGAAACATCGTAAGCCATTTTATGACATCGACAGACTATGAAATACATTTATAGTTATGATTATCATTCATTAATATAATTATGCATTTGGATGAAGTTTTGAACATTTAGGCCTATTTATGGCTTTATATCAGTTACTTGAAAATCCCGAAATATCTGTATTGTTATTACCCTTTCATAGTCATTTTATATCCATCGTGAAAATGTCTTTTTTGGAGAAACTACCGTTCGTTAACCAGTGTTTCAGATAGGCAATTTTAGCAGTTTTTACAACGTCTTTCCTTCATTCAAAAACAATATTTGTTATCCTGTTAAATTTCTTGGTGCTAAAGAAGGGTTTTTGCAATGTTGTTTTAACGTGTAAATAGTTTTACCCCAATAATCGGGGTGAAATTCTCCACAATTGGTGGTCAAATTTCCTAGGATTCAATATTAAATCCCCGCAGGATTCTGGGTTAAATCCCTCTAGGATCCGTGGTTAAATCCCCTTGAATTTGTTGTTAAATCTCCCAGTGGTCTTGGTTAAATCCCCAAGAGTTCTTTGTTAATTTTCAAGAATATGGTTAAATCTCCTAGGATTTGTGGTTAAATCCCGCTGGGATTCGTGGTTGAATTCCCTAGGTATTCATGGTTAAATTCTCAATGTGGTTAAATCCCCCAGAATTTTTGGTGAAAGCCCAAGAATTTATGGTTAAATCACCTAGGATTTGTGGTTAAATCCCACAGAATTTTTGGTGAAAGCCCAAGAATTTATGGTTAAATCACCTAGGATTTGTGGTTAAATCCCACAGAATTTTTGGTGAAAGCCCAAGAATTTATGGTTAAATCACCTAGGATTTGTGGTTAAATCCCACAGAATTTTTGGTGAAAGCCCAAGAATTTATGGTTAAATCACCTAGGATTTGTGGTTAAATCCCACAGAATTCGTAGTTAAATCTCCCTAGGATTCGTAGTTATATTTCCAGAATTTGTGGTTGAATCATCATGATTTGTAGTTAAATTCCCAGGTTTCGTGATTAAATCCCCTTAGGTTTCATGGTTAAATTCCCGGAATTTGTGGTTAAATCCCGTGAATTCATGGTTAAATTGTCCTAGGATTTGGTGTTAAATACAGAATTTGTGGTTAACTCCCCCAAGAATTTGTGGTCAAATCCCCTAGGAGTTGTGGTTAAATCTCCTAGGAACTGTGGTTAAATCATCCTAGGATTCGAAATTAAATTCCCAGAATTTATGGTTAATTCTCCAGAATTCATGGTTAAATCCACCTAGGATTCGTTCTTAAATTCCCAGAATTCGTTGTTAAATCCCAAAGGTTTCGTGGTTAAATCCCCAGATTTCATGTTTAAATCCCCAGATTTCATGTTTAAATACCCCAGGATTCAGTGTTAAATCCTCAAGGATTCTGGGTAAAATCTCCCCAAGGATTCAGACTTGAAAGACCCCAAGGGTTCGGGATTAAATCCTACACAGGATTTTTGGTTGAATCACCCACAGGATTATGGGATAAATCCGCCAGGATATTGGGGTGAATTCCCACATATTTTATGGTAAACCCCTGTAGGATTAGTTTATAAATCCTCCAGTATTTTTTTGGTAAATTCACCCGAATTTTGGGGTAAATCCACCCAGGATTTTGTGGTAAACACCCACAGTATTCGTGGAATAAGCTCCCAGGATATTTGGATAAATCCCCCAGGATTTTATGGGAAACACCCACAGGATTCAGGAATAAATCCCCCAGGATTTTAGGGAAAACCAACACAACATTTATGGATAAATCCCCCTAGGATTCGGTCGTGATGTTTGTATGTTACCTGGGTGGGGAGTATGTTGACTTAACTAATTTTACAAGATTATTTGTCAAAGGTGAAACTCTCCAAAATTCAGAGAAACCTTAACGTGGTGAAAGGGATTTTGTATTGCCAGGATCAGCAAAGCTATACTAGTCATGACCACCCATACTAGGTTGGTTTGCTGTAGCAATCAGACCAAAGTCTCCCACCATCAACAATTTGCCTTTGGCCAGCCTGATGATGAAAGCTGGCCAAAGTCCAGGCATTTCATGTCTGAGGCCTTTGTCCTGGATTGATTGAGTACTTTCATCTAGCCTTACTAATAGATTTAATTTAAGTATCTCTTTTAATTGTCATATCACCGGATCAAAGAGTCCGTTTATTTGTTCTTTTTAATATATTACAACGTCTTTTGTTCGTAGTTTAGGGTATCCATTTCGTCTATAGTGGGCGAGTCCATTGATGATTTAGGGGAAAAATTAAAGTCAGCCTTCCGGGGAAAATCCATTATTTGTTTAGGGTGAAATTAAAGTCTATGTAACTTTAAAAGTTGTAACTTTAATTCTATCCGTCATAATACATCAATACCGTAAAACAATAAATTAATTAATATACAAATACAAGTGAGGAGATATGTATAGAAGGATATCTCACGAGAAAATGACAAAAATCAGTGTTGTGTAAGACCCTTTCTCCCCTTCCGTTTAAAAGTGCTGTTGCCCGAAAATGGTTCTCTTGATTGCCATCAGATGGTGCTGAAAACTCGTTTATAGATTAAATTATCGGTAATTTTTGTTTTAAGGAATACCACGAAATTAATCACTTCCGTGTGAATATATATATGTTGAAGATATATAAATTACAAGAAAAGATATCATCTAAAATCTGAACAGACTTATCGAATCATTTTAAGTTTTTATGTGGCGAAGTCGAAAGAACATCATCTCGGGAGTTTTATGATCAAACGATTCGATTTTAGAACGAAACATTCTAGGAAACAATCCATTCAAATATAGCCTT
>NC_090767.1:5320869-5339038 GCF_036898095.1 Palaemon carinicauda
ATTTTGAGGTGCCACCCTTCTAGCATTAGATGTTCTTTGACCTCTATTTTGAGGTGTCATCCTTCTATCATTAGAGGTTCTTTGACCTCTATTTTGAGGTGCCATCCTTCTAGCATTAGAGGCTCTCTGACCTCTATTTTGAGGTGCCATCCTTTTATTATTAGATGCTCTTTGACCTCTAGTTTGAGGTGCTATCCTTATAGTACTAGATGCTCTTTGACCTCCATGATGTCCTCAGAACCAAATCTCTCCTCTTCCTCTGAGAGCTCTCCATTACTGCTCCACTCCTTTGAGAGATTTCTAGTTCTTCTTTCTGCCTTTGAGAGCTCTCTTTTCCTCCTCTCTCTCTTTGAGAGCTTTTTATTATTCTTCTCTTTCTTTGATACCTCTCTGTTATTCATCTCATCCTTAGTGACTTCACCATTACTGGTCTCTTCCTTAGACACTTCAGCATTACTGGTATCTTCCTTTGAGAGCTTTCTTTTTCTCCCCTTTTTATTTGAGAGCTTTCTATCACTTCTCTGTGTCTTTGAATCGTCTTCAGACTGATGTTCTTCAAGAGGAGGACCTTTTTCTTCTTCTTCCCTCTCCTCCTTCTCTTCTTCTACATCCTCCTCTTCTCCTCTTTGATGAAGACCCGATTCTTTTTCTTGTTCTTCCACTGGAAGATCGATTTCATCTTCCAGTTCATCCTGGACTTCTTCTCCAGCAGGAAGATCGATTTCATACTCCAGTTCATCCTGGAAAGTTTCTTCACCATCTTCTAGCTCCTCTTGGAACACTCCTTCAGCTGGAAGAAATTCACCATCTTCCAGCTCTTCTTGGAACACTCCTTCAGCTGGAAGATCGATTTCCTCTTCCAGTTCATCCTGGAGCACTCTAGGAGGAAGATCATTTTCATCCTCCAGTTCATCCTGGAAAGTTTCTTCAGCTGGAAGAAATTCACCATCTTCCAGCTCTTCTTGGAACATTCCTTCAGCTGGAAGAAATTCACCATCTTCCAGATCTTCTTGGAACACTCCTTCAGCTGGAAGAAATTCACCATCTTCCTGTGTAGTTTCTCCTTCGATTTCCTTGAGAAGATTCTGCAGACGCCGCCACATCCTGTTTTGGGTCCTGTAATCCTGCAGGTTCCGGTCCAGCTCTTCTTCCAGAGCTGATCGCCATTGCCATCCTCCGTTAAGTAGGATTCTTACCACTTTCTTCATTGCCTCCATTTACGCTGAATACTTTGAAAACTTGGGAAACCATATTTATGATTACCGAAACCTTTCCAGAATATAGCATTGTTTTTAAAAAAAAAAGCAAGTTGAGGACTGAGAGAGAGAGAGAGAGAGAGAGAGAGAGAGAGAGAGAGAGAGAGAGAGAGAGAGAATCCACAAGATAAGATATACCGAAAGGAATTAAAAAAAAAAAGACATAATAAAAGGAAAAATTTATTCATAGTTTTCTTTCTGGGCGAATCGTAACATTTATCAGCCAAGACGCTTCTGAGGCAAATATAACCCTCTGAAGACCGTTCTGGAAGCGTTCTTATTCCATTAATAGTGCTGTGTCAAAGCATTCGCTGTTTTTTGGCCCCATATATATAGTATTCTTTTGTATAGTTGACGCCATATATATTTTATAATATTCATCTTATATAAGTTTTGCAAAACTTTATAGTGACACGTGTAAACTTTGATTTTGTCTTCCCCCAGAGAAAGGAGAAGCTCAGGTTGGGGTAAGAAAAAGTCAGCAAGACTCTCCTAGTCCTTCTTTAGGGCCCTCCCCTAGTACCACCATCCCTGAGGGGGGGTGAGATGATTTTTTTCTTACCCATTAAGATATCCTTATGTGAGGTTAAAAAAGATCAAATGCCTATATTTTTTCTTACCCCAAACATGATTTTCTTTTACCCTAAACTGATTTTTTCTCACCCCATCTTGATTCCATCTTACCCATTGTTTAAACATACTTATGCCTTTTACTGTTGTGAGGCGTTATGAGAATGGCAGTCGCTCTAGCTTGTTGAAATACGTTGCTGAGACTACTCATTCCCATCTGCACAAACACTTCATGCTCAGTAGCAAGTAAGGAGGCGTAGGGTAAGTGTCACAATGCCCAGGATATACAGAAAGGTTGAAAAGCCATACACGAAAGCAACAGTTGAACTTGCTGTACAGGAAGTAAAAGATGGCGCCTCCATTACAAGTATCAAGTACCAACGAGTATCAAGACAGATATTGAAAAACGAGGTGCTCTGTATGCAAAAACACTTAAGCTGGAGGACGCTTGTTGCTGAAGTACAGGCCAAGGTTCCTACAGGAATGAAGTTCAACATTCTTTTGGTTGAAAAGGAGAGAGAAAATACTTTAGAAGAACTTTTGCACAGTAGAGGAAGAAGTGGAACACCACAAATTACAAGAAGAAAAATTAGTATGCACAGCCAAATGATAACTCAAAAAGAATGTAGCAAGAAAATGATAGAGCATGACACACTGAAGAAAAGAAAGCCTAACAGAGTGCCAAGAAAGAAAAAGAAAGAACCAGAGCCACTATCTGATACCACAACTGAAGAAGAGATGGAAGAAATGGAAAGCGATTCTGCTGATGATATCACTTTAAATACAGATAAAAGTGATACAGAATGTGAAGATGATGTACAGACACTAACGCTTCCAAAAGACCCTCCTGTAATTACAGATGACTCAGTAGGAAAATGTGTATTATACTGAACCACGTACAGTTTACTACCGGGGCAGGATTACAAAACTCTTCTTGATAATGTTAATGGTCCAGTGGTGCAAGTAAAAATCGACTGTCTTCGGAAAAAAAAATCTTTCTAGTGACCCAAAGAAGTGAACATGGATTGAAAGGATCAAGGACAAAGACATTGCCATCGTGGATACAGAATACATATTCTATGGACCAGAAGTGCCCGTGGTAATGAAGGTCATTGAAAATAATGTAAAGGAAAATTCATATATAAATAACACATCATGCCCATGAATAAATTCTTACTTTTTGTGAACAGATATGAAATATACCAATGATTTTTCCTCTAATCAATTCCAGGCAATAATTGGTTAAGTTTGTTTTTATGAGGAGAGAAATTAGCAGGCAATTTTTGGATTATGTAACACGAATATGTGTACATTTGGTCTTTTCTTTATATTGACAAAACTTAATAGGACGCTTGTTTACTATCTCATTAAGAATAATGGTTTTTATTTGGTGATGCACAATATATCATGCCAGTTATGTTCTTGATAGAAATTCTACAACTTGTCTGGCTTTTTTTAGTAAAATAATGATGATTTTCTTTTCCCCCTACATGATTTTTTCTTACCCCTTTTCCGGTGAATAAAAAATCACCAAATTATATTCATAATAAAAAATCTAACTAACCCTTACTTAAGAACAGCTGATGGATAACGTAAAAATGCAAAATTAATGTAACAAGCCCCGTTCAATAAAAATTCTCGACCATTTTTCTGCAAAAAAAACAAAGTTTTCCATTTTGCACTTTTCTTCCCCCATTTTACTATATATATATATATATATATATATATATATATATATATATATATATATATATATATATATATATATATATATATATATATATATATATATATATATATATAATCTAAAAAGTTAACATTTTGGAAATTCATTTAAATAAAAAGACTACTATTACTCTCTTCTATAATTTCAATATGACGTAGGCAGACATATCTGTAACACGTTTTCAAATAAAGATTGCAAATAAAGATTTTAATGTCACGTTTCAAATACATTATTATTATTATTATTATTATTATTATTATTATTATTATTATTATTATTATTATTATTATTATTATTATTATTATTATTATTTTCATCCAAGCTACAACCCTAGTTGGAAAAGCAGGATGCTACAAGCTTTGTCTCTTACTTTGTCATTCAAGAAATGTACAGCGTATAATACGCTTATGGGTTTGTGCATATTTATATATGTGTAAACTTTTTTTGGGATACAGATGCGTTCTTTTCAAATTTCTATTTCATGATATATTTTGTTCTTATCCACGTTAATTGTTCATGAATGTATTGATTTTTTCTATTAATTAATTTAAAAACTTATATGCTTATTATCCTATTTTATTAGTTGTAGATACTAATGGAATGAATTATAGATGTAAAAACAATTCCTGAAAATTGGTTTTAATCCCACCAGCCAATTGGACTAGCTCTTCCAAAGCCTCTTGGCAGATTACGAAGCTTTAAGCCAATAAGAGACGGCAATAGAAATGAAGGTCTCTGATTGGCCAAAGCACCAATTCCTACTTTTGAAAATGTCACTGTGATTCTTCTGGTCCTCTGGAGCTAAAGACGTATGGTGGTCAAGGTGAGCTAGTGGTGAAAAATACGATGTATTTACTATTTTCCTTTATATTAAGAGTGGAGCTGGTTGGGTAGGAAACATGAGGTTGAGGCTTAGTCTTAGGGTAAGATAGCTAGGATTACTGCTGCCCCGGTAGCTAAGGATACGGCTCCTAGGTTATGTTAGGGGAAAACCTTATGTCAATTGGCTTTGTTATGTTTTTTTTCGTTTTAAAATGAGGGTTTTCCGTCGTAAGTTTAGAAATTTTACACCCAGTCTGTTCCAACATCCTTCAAATGTTCCGTAATGTATATTAGCCCTTATTTCTCTACTGAAAATGAGGATTCGATTTTACGCCATGTGAATCCTTTCTTGTTCAGCTCATTACTACCAGATGACTCTGACAATTTAGCCCACCAGTCATCCCCTGTATATATTTGGGGGTGTATGTATGATAGTGGCTACCTGTATATACTATTATGGCTTACTCAGAATACAGCAGTGTAAGGGGGGTCGTTACCCCCCTTAGGTAAGTAGGTAAGGACATGGATTGTAGGTTAGGTGGGAATATTTAGGTTAGTTGACGTCCATTTTTAATCCACGCTGGAGGAACTGGCTGCTGATATACAAAGGCTCCTTGAATCGCATAATAATATCAAGTAACCGATTGTTCGCTTGTATGTCATATTAGATAACAGATTGTAGAAAGATTGTCGGTTCTTCGAATGCTCAAGACTTAATTACTGATACAACATATTGAAGGTTAATAATATCAGAAGAAAGAGCATTTGTTTGACAAATCCTTGTCTTTAAAATAATTAAAAATTGATAATAAGAAGTTTTTGATAAGATATTGAAAATTTTATACATTAAAGAGTTTTTTACATATAAGTATTATATACTCGCAAGTTTTCTCATTTGCAACAGAATCATATAACCTACTAAGTACAACATATCATCTCAGTCTAACTGGTTACCAGAGTTCTAATTTCGGGGCGCTTGTGCTAGATCTGGTACATTTCTGGAGAATTTAGATCATTTGTTTTATATTTTACGCCATTACAAAATGTAGAAATTTTCCCACTAAAAGTATATATGATAAACTGGCTGCCCTTCAGAGTCTTATTTACCAAACATGACTTATCGAAAATATTTCAGCTTCATCAATGTTATATATCGCTAAAAAAAATTTAAGTATATCGTAGAAGTTCATGTTGTGTGCTTTCAACATCAGAAATGACAACAAGCTCCCTCTAGACATCCGGTGCTTGATAGATTGCCCATCCTTTTGCTGGACACGGGCTCTTACATTGGCAGCCCGTAGCTAAACAACTGATAACATTATCAAGGCTCTCAAAAGGAAATTGAAGCTTTTTTCAAAGTAAGTAATTAATTAAGTGCATTAAGTAATTAAGTAAATTAAGTAAGTACTCAAAAGGCACACAACAGCTACACAATTTTCTTAGCTACTTTGAACTAACTGGCTTCATTCACTGTATTGCATGATAAAATAGCAGATTATGGATTTGCAGACAATGTCCTGCTCACATATCTGATACTCTAGTGTATATTTCTCTATCACTAGAGTCAAGTTTAACAGTAAAGTAAGTGTTCGCTGTTTTCATTCGGACGACTTGACTATTTGAGAACTCACCACACACGTAGCCTACGTTCACAATAAACAATATATTACTCTACACCTTTATTGTACAATATATATACAACTTAAGATTATCTAAGAGTACATACTTTATGCAGTTACCACTAACCGTTTTCATACGGTGTCCTACACAGTCTTGAAGCATGACGCCACTCCGATATGTTGCCGTCATATCTTGCGCAGCGCTAAAGGGAATCACATATCTACAGTATGTTACCGCATATATATAAACAAAGTCCAGAAGTAAAATGATCAGAGTATGATCTTATGTTTACAACAATTATCAATAAAGTATCTATTAATTGGAAGTCAATAAAGTAGAGGGCATTATAGTACATTCCAAAATGAGTGCTATATTGCGTATCCTCGTAGAAGTTGCAATGTGATGTAAAATTTGTCTTTGTGGAGAGTACCAAAGCACGTCCCGTAAAGTACCAGCCAGAGGTTGGTTGGCCATATATATATATATATATATATATATATATATATATATATATATATATATATATATATATATATATATATATATATATATATATATATATATACATATATATATATATATATATATATATATATATATATATATATATATATATATATATATATATATATACAACGGTCATGGATAGGAACTCGATAGGTTTTGGGCCTGGGAGCAAATTGATGTTCGAAGGTGATGAACGCAAGTATGTATTGTAAGATGTCAAATTCTTTGTTAATTAACTGCTGCAGAATTTACATGACACTACTCCAACAGAGGTGGAGTAGCAGACGCTGACCTGGAAGAAGAAACTATTGCTGAAACTTTTACCAAAATCATTCAGTATTTGGACGACTGCTAATTATCTGAAGTGCCAAGGACTATAAGTTTATGCACAAAACTTACGTCTTTAAAGGAATCCTCAATAGAAATTGTAACTGAATATATGATCCAAGCCAACAACGTAGCTTCTACTCTGAAAACTGATGGGGGAGTGATCATTGATAGTTTACTGGTTGCAATGGTGATTAAATGACAGAGAAGGCATGGAAATCACTAATACAAAAGTCTAAGATTGCACAGTCTGTATTGAAGTTGAAAATAGTAAATAAAAGGTCAAGAATACTTGATGCTAGGACAAAGCCTCCTTTTGAACTAGTAAATTATGACTTTGCAGGTCCAGTAGATCCTAAGGCTGCGTTTACACCAAGCGAGTCAAGTCACGTCAAGTCCTGAATGTCATTTGATGATATTCATTTTGACTCATCCCCGTTTACATCGACTGCATCAGCCCGTGTCAAGTCAGTATCAGTGACCTGTCTGATTTCATACGGAATGGATGCAAGTTCCTTGGTTGAAGTGGCTACTTTGTTGTGGCTTCGTCGTCGTAGACGTAAAAAGAGAAAACAAATATGGATGCATGAACTGAACACCAAGAGACCAGAATTTGGAAGCTTCTCTCATTTATTCCTAGACCTGGTGAACCATCCAGAAAAATTCTACAACTACTTTAAGATGACACAAAAATTTTAAGAAACTGGTGGAGCTGACTTGACTTTCCATAAAGAAAATGAACACTAATTACAGGCATGTAGTTGGAGCTGAGGAAAGAGTGGCCATTTTTTTAAGGTAAGAAGTATTTTATTGAACATTCTAATAATCATCCAAGTAGGCTTCAGTGTAGGGTAATAACAAATAAATATAACATGAAGATAGTTCATGTATTCCTGCTGGTAAGTGAATGCTACAACTCTTTCGCTATTCTTCTAGAAAACACATATCCATCTCATCTGCAGTATCTCTGCTGCGTTTCTTGGTGACACCAGTCTTCTTTGACATGGGAAGAATAGGCTTGACAGTAATGCGGTCCTCACAGGTTTTGGTATTACTTGCTGCTTCCTGAGGAGGTACATTGTCTTGTGTTCCTGTTTTCATCAGGAGGTGTAGGGACGTTTGAGAATGTTGGTCGTGATGTCACATGAGGGATCAAAAATTTCATGTCATCGTAGTACAGCCACCTCCTTGTTTTGGTATTAGCTGATCCAGATGGTTTGACACTAATCTTTCTCCTTTCCCTCATGAAGTTGCTTCTTAGGTGGCGCCATTTGTCCTTACATTCGCCTTCCGTAAGAGAGATAAATGAGAATTTAGTGTCTTAATTAAGTAGTTGTCATGAAATGTTAGAGATGTGAAATTAAAGCTGTGTGCTACTAGTATTATATCAACATTGTATATATATATATATATATATATATATATATATATATATATATATATATATATATATATATATATATATATATATATATATATAAATATATATATACATATATATATATATATATATATATATATATATATATATATATATATATATATATATATATATATATATATATATATATATAATTCTTGTGAAGTATAGTAGTAAGCTACATGATCACAATTATTTCATGGTAATGACTTTCACTAGTGAACAGCCATTTACTGGAAAAAATTTTTAATTAACACTTGATATTGTATTTCTATCCAGACATGTGGTTACTGGAGAATCTTTTGCTTCCCTTGGTTACCAGTTTCGTGTTGGTAGGGCCACAGTACACAAGATTGTCAAGGAAACCAGCAATGCCATATGGGAAACACTACAACCGCAGCATTTGCCCGTGCCTAAAGAACACCCCTGGGAAGAAATAGCCTGAACATATTTCGACAAATGCAATATTCCTTGCTGTATTGGGAGTATTGATGGCAAACACTGTCGTCTGAAATATCCGGCTGGAGGAGGATCACTTGTCTATAATTATAAAGGATACTATTCTATTGTTCTCCTAGCCATTGCTGATGCCAACTGTTGCTTCACACTGATTAATATAGGATCATATGGACGAAACAGCGACAGCTCAGTTTTCACTGAATCAAATATGGGGAATTCATTTACTTCTGGATGTTTAGGTGTTCGACAATCACGTGAAATACCAAATACTGCAACCAAAATACCATTCTCTCTTGTGGGAGGTGCAGCTTTTCCTCTGAAGCCTAATCTGATGAGACCATATCCTAGAAAGGACTTGGACTACTCCAAAAGAGTATACAACTATCAGATCAGAAGGGCTAGAAGAACAGTAGGGTGTGCCTTTAGAATACTAGCTAAGAAATTTGGTGTACTTGAGACATTGATGGAGACTAGTGTTGAAGTTTCTGAATCATTGGTGAAAAGTATCTGTGTACTTCACAATTTCATTCAGCTTGAAAACAGTTTCAACTACTCTCCAAGTGATGATGTTCATGATGCAACACAATCCAACCATGCAAACTCAAGCCTGAGAGTAATAAGAATCACGAGGCCTACAACAGAACCTATGGCAGTTCGTGATATCTTGAAAGAATATTTTGTTTCCCCGGTTGGAGCTCTTGAGTGGCAAGACCCAATGATCTAGTAATGTATATTTCATGTTGAATATGCCTAATGTTTAATTCATAGTAAATATAGCGAATGTACAGTTCATAGCATAGTTTATAGTTCATAGTGAATAAAACTGTTGTCTTACCTGTACACTTCAGTGCAGCAGCAACCTCCTTCCACAGGGCAGCTATGACATCACGATCCCGGTGGCTGCGGTCACTGGGATCATATACAGGAGGGCGCTCTCGAACCAAGTTTATTAAGAACTCCACTTCTATGATGATCACACGACGAAGACTCGCTGTGATTGATGTAGAAATTGGGTCCATCCCTATATGTGACTCGACTTGACGCGATGCGATGCGCCGAGACCTGACTTGACTCGACTCTTCCAGTGTAAACAGTTTCTTCAAATATCCATAAAAATTAATGTTAAATTGGGGTGGCGAATCATGACTTGTGATGACTTGCCTTGACTTGACGTGACTCGACTCGCTTGGTGTAAATGCAGCCTTAAGCTTGAGAAGTTCATAGGTGAGCTTTGAATTTCAATGACAGATATTTACGATTAGTTATTGTGTATTTTTTTTTAATAAAAATGATTCTATTAGGGCCAGAAGAAAACTTTTTAGCAGACTAAGTACCCTATGATTGTGGTAAAAGGTTCAGAGGTAATAATGGTGGCAAGTTCAAGAATAGAGAGTTCAAATATTTCAAGGTAGAAAACAAAACAAAGTATGAAACTTTTCCACCCACGTCTCTTCATCAGAACGGATCAGAAGAAAGGCTGTTTAGAACATTATTTCAAATGGCCAGATGTCTACTTTTACACTCGAGTTTACCGAAATATTTGTGTACCAATGTCGTTATGTCATCAGTGTATATAAAAAATATGAGTTACAATCCTAGATCAGAGAAAGACCCCTGTTGGAGCTTTCACGGGAAGTTGGCTAAATCTAAGCAATTTGTATATGTTTGGTTCTCAATATTTTGCTCCTGTGAATGATGAAAATAAATTAGATGTTGAAACTGAGGAAGGAGTATTTGTTGGATATGATAAAGGAGGTCCTCTTCATCTGGTATATTTTCCTTCTCAAAGCAAAATTAAATGATCCTGATCTGTATGATTTATTAAAGATTTTTTTGCAAATAAAATGTTTATGATGATTATTAGATAAGAAAATATAATGTAAAAATTTATGCAATTGAATCAAATGTTTCTGAACAATAGGAAAAAGTAAATGAACTAAGATACCCAAGTAGAGAACGTAGTAGGCTTAGGTATCTTAATGATTATGTTGATTGTTTGTCGGACCATGCAAATATAACTAATGATTATTGTTATCATATGAGTTATATAATTCAAACACATGATGAAGAATCTAATAAATGAAGAAAAGCTATGGATTCAGAGATTGAGTCACGTTTGAGACAAAATGCAAAGCTGGGGTGAATGTAGTTACTTTGGACAGGGTAAGCTACGAATGCGGTATTTTAAGGGGGAGTCTCCTTGGGGCCTATATCATCCTATAGGTAATGATAGTGGTCTTAGGTTAGGTTAAGTGGGGGAACCTTAGATTAGGTGACGTTCTTCTTTGTGTTTTGCTTAAAAAAAATGTAGTATATCTAGGTTCCAATAGTTTGAAACCATCTGTAAATATACTCGTGTCAACATGATTTATTGGCTCGCAATATATAGCAATTGTCTACATTTTTTTGGACATACGCTTCCAATACCTTAGAATATTAATAAATTTTCCGTAAATTTGAATGAAAATATTTATAAAATATCACCTACTCAATGGTTTCATAATCATACTTAAGTGAAAATGCATGTTATATTGTATTCCTAATTGCTTTTCTGAGATTTAAATATACTACTTCAATCTGTATTTCACTATCCTTTCACATGGATACACTTATAATCATCCTATTTATTTATGGGCTGTATATATATATATATATATATATATATATATATATATATATATATATATATATATATATATATATATATATATATATATATATATATATATATATATATATATATATATATATACATGAACAAATGGTAGAGCCTCTGGGAGTTCTAAAATTACCGGAGATTCCGGTACCCATGATTTGAAAATGAGGATGTCCATTAGCATAGGATAATCTCCAGAAAGGAACTCCCAAGACATATTCTGATGTAGGGAATGGGATTAATATAAAGGGGTAAACTGTCAATAAACAACACCTGAGGCCTCTAACCCCCATCGAAGGTTGAAAACCATTTTGTCATTTGAAATGTCTATGGTACTTTTACACATATTCTCTATTTTCTCAGATGTTTTAAAATCTATATCAATGCTTCTGATACTGGGGTGATATTTGAAGTATCGATACGCACAGCACCAGTTCATTGATAATAAAATAAAAGGACAAATATGCCTCCTTGCTCACTTAAAATCTTATCATCTTTCACAATTTGATAAACTGGAATAAATGGCAGTTAGTCTAGCTTATGCAAGCATAAATTTTCTTAGCTCATCAATCCATTGTCTTCTCTTCCTTCCTCTGTTTCTTCTTTTTCAATATCTAGGGACCCATTCTGTTATTCTTAATATCCATGTATTGTCTGTCATTTTCATTATATGTCCTCTTCATTTCTTTTTGTTTGCTCTCATATCCATTTTCTTTTTGTTTGCTCTCATATCCATGCTGCTCTTTTTCTGTATCTGTATCTGTAAATAGCTCTTGTGCTAGGTTTTTATTAAGGCTCTTAGTTTTTGATACATATGTTAATACTGGTAGGCCCCTACAAATAAAACTTCATGTAGAGGGATGTAGAGAAATGAACTTTGCGCAGAAAATCAGTAAGCTTCCCAGGTATCAATGGGTCAGATTCTCAAAATAGGGAAATAGCAAATCTCTCCTCTAACAAAATATTTATTCAGATATCAGAAGTTTATATGCTATCCCCCTGGTGGTAGTGTCAGCCAAGGAGTGTGTTCACACACAAAGAAGAAAAAAAACCCTCACATACACTTTCTCATAAAACTGTGGAGATGGATGCATCATATGTCCTAGTGCAGACGGTCCACCTGAATGTTCCACCACTTGTATTCATTCCCCTGTTGGCGTGTTAACTGAACTCGCTCCCATTCATGTGTATCTCCCTATTGAACATGCATCCGTGATTGTAGATTACAGAAAACTATTACCGAATGCTCATCGGCCAAGGAGGAGATAAAACCCTTTCTTCCTGCACCATCCAATTATGAACAAACTCTGTATACGTTCCTTAATTAGCAGCTTCACAAAAAGGAACTGCTGATTCTAAGCTTTGACCATTCTTAAGATATTCAAAAAGAGTTCATTGCTTCTTAACTGACAGACGTGGATTCCAGTATTTGACCAGAAAATTAACACTATAAATGTGACAACATGTATGTCACACTTCTCAAATACAATATTAAAAAGTTTTCTGAAATATTGATAATGAACAACTATATTCATACACGTCAAAGGCCTCACTTCCATCCTACCACCAGTTTTGATCTAGTCACCCCTACCCTACCAGAACCCAAACCTTCCAAAATTCCTTCTTCTTTCCTCTGCATCCCTCTTCTCACTCATCAAATAGAATCATGGGACCTAGAAACCTGTGCCCATAGTTTTCCGCCTTGTCTCCGAAGTTCTTTAACTTTTAAAGATCCCACAAACCTCTTATTGGTTAGGTTAATGGGTTATTTTGTGTTTAGCAAGCCTGGTTTTCGGGATGCCAGAAGCCAACCATGGAACCCCTGTATAGTAAGAAAAAGAACATTAACATCAATACAGTTGCACTCTTTAAGCTGAGCGACTGATACCAGACTACATTCTTTGAGTGCCTCTTGCTAAGCCAGCTACACCAGCCAAATTGAGATCCCCTACCAAGCTCAGGGCAATATTGGTGTGTGTGTGTGCAGCAGGTTGATGGTTTGCCGAGCCACAACGTAGGCACAGGTTAAGGCGGCTGCAACAGTCCTCCATATAGTACCCTGATTTTCGGCACTATGCACAGTACCTCCTCTGGAATTGAGATCTATCCGGGGTGCGCGATAGTGGCAAGCGCACTTCCGCAGGTGCCGGTTTGGGGACAGGTTGAGGAGGATTGCGTAAATACGCTCTGTCTGGTCCAGGTGAACGGCTCGGGGCAGCCAATGCAACCCTTGTCAGCATACAAGCGATGCCATGACTGTCCCACACGACTGATGGCCAAATTCTTTGCCTTCTGGCTTGGCTGACGGGAAGCCTCGTCGAGAACACTCAACAGGTTTTAAACATCCTACTAAGTGGCCTGACGGCCAGCGGAGACATTAATGGTGGCCAGAGACTGTTCCAGCCAACTCGCAGCTCTGCTTGGAACAGTTCTTAGTAGCTTTCGCCTAAGCTCCGTCCGGTCCAAACTACGGCGAGGATAGGCCGACCTGTACAGGGAGACCAACCAGACTGCGTATGTCTTCAGCAGTTCGCCTTCGCCACAGTTGGCACTGTTGAACCGGGCCTTCCTATCCGCATCACGCCTCCCTCGGGCTTCTCGGAACCAGTTGAGAAGGCGTTCCTTCATGTCGTGGTACGAGATCTCGGGACCCCCAATGGCCGAGAACGCCTCCTGGATTTCTCCCTTTAGAAATTTCCTGAGATCAGCAGTCCACTGGCCAGAGCTTCCTGCGGATACTTACTCGCAGAGTAGGCCTCAAAATCCCTCAGGAATCGGACAAAATTCTGGCCAGTTTGCTGCTGGAAGATTCCAGGCTTGAGGTTCCTCCTGGAGTAGAGGACCTTAAGTAGATCAGACAGACTGCGTTCTGTCTGGAGGGACTGGACGTGGTTGGTGGAGACAGTGACTTCTGAGCTGACACTGAGACAGGAGCTGGAAGTCTCGCTACCAGAATCTTCACTGGTGGACTCCTGGGACATAGTCATTTCAGGTATGGCTGGTCTGGTGGTGTCCCTGGCCTGGCGCCTGTGCTTTGGGATGGCCCCTGTCTTGGCAAGAACTGCCTCAGTGGTAGCTGCTGGAGCCTTTTCTGGCCTACTGGCTTCGGGCGTATTGTCCAGGAACTGCTCCCCTAGTCTAATGGCTGCAGTCTCTGGTGGACTAACGGGATTAGTTGCCGGAACAGGCGAGGATACAAGTGGTCTACTTAGAACAGAAGACTCCCAGAAGCCTGGTACAGGGGGAAGTAACGGTGCGAACCCTGGAATTACCAGACCATTGATGTGGTTGTGACCCCAATGGCAATGTGGCACGTTGGTGACGGCTCAACGGTCTACAGTGCCACCACTTTAAGTGTCAGGGACTTTACCTGAGTTGCCAGGTCACTGGCAATCTGGACCAGACTCGCCACATCCCAGCTCAGGCTCTTCTTAGCATTTCGGCGCTTACTTGATGATTATGATGCCCTAAAGGTTGGTGTTTCCAGGTCTGGGCACCAAAAATTTTGTAGTGGTTTGTGGACTGTGGCCAGAGGTAGCACCCGAACTGCCTAGTGTCCGAATGCCGACCACAACCCAATGTTCACTACACAACAAATATGCAACGGTGGAATACCCCAAAACCTAAGTAACAGGTCAAGAGAACGGAACACTGGGCACCATCCCTTGATTTATACTGGGTAAGGGGACCCGGCTAGAATCTTACTTCCTTCTTGTTTTCCTTTGCCTTGGGCTTGCTGAATAAACGCGTAAGATAATCGTTGATTCATTTCTGAGAAGTTAGCAGCATTAATAGATATAGCTCTATATTGTTTAGGTAAGATGGTTTTGAACTTGGGAAAAAACATCAGAACATTAGGTGAAATGGAAAGAATCTTCTTATACTAACAACAAGAAACAGTGCGGATGAAAAAATTATGATAAATGACTTATTAGAAGGATTAAAAAACAGTGGCTGAGAAAGGGACATCATGGTGTAAGGAACTAGAATAAATTTCAGGCTTCATAAAAACAAGAAATATTTATTTGTAAATAAAAAACTAAAAAAAAAAACTGTTAGGAATACATTAAAATTGTTTTGTCAATTAAAATAATCAATTAAAGGCAAAATTAGCAGCCCTTTCTACTCCAACCTCTAAAAAAAAAAAAAAAAAACATAAGAGATTACCACTTCAGAATAGTCTAACTGCATATTGTACAAGCAAGAGAAAAATACTAAGTTGCATGCAGGATATATCACGACACAGTTACAAAAGGAACTTTAAAATCCTAAAAAAACCATGACTGTAGAACATGAGGATTTGAAAGACTTAGAAATATTAGGATTCTCAACATAGTCAGCCTTCAAAACAAAAGAAACATTACTACAGAAATAAGCTTAAAGGGGAACCCGCAACACTAAGGTTTTATGACATCTGTAATGACCAATAATAAACTTGAACACTTATTATCTAATGAACCATCTGTAAAGAACATATAACTGTGAAAATTACTGTACCACAATAATTTTCCCCAAATCAATACTGTCCTCATCAATCTCCCATCTACCATCAGGCTGCAAAGTCATTTAAACATTCCTAAATTCTGTACAATATGGCCGCATACGATGCAGTGCAGGTCTCTGTGGGCCCACAACAGCAATGTCCAGGGAATCTCCAATTGCAAACCTGCACCGCAACAAAATTCCCTTGTCACCAAAACCCTCTGTCAACAACAGAAGAGCCCAAATCTCTCATTCTCGGAAGGGGCCCTGACAACTCTTGAACCGCTCAGACCAAACTCGAGCCCAGTCACTCTCCTCCTAATATCTGAATTCACTTCTTGGACCTACGACCAGATATGCCACTGCAATAGCTCCCGCGAACCATTAATGTTTATGACACCCTTTAAAATGTTTTTCTAAAATCCAAGTATGTCACTGGTCACTTTCAGAAAACACTGACGTCAATTACAAGTTTGGGAGGTGAGTCATGTAGCAGGGCAGAAATATTTACAATACCAGTTTTTATTTTTATCAAGCTGACTAGCCACATAAACAGGTGCAGGATAATGCAGCACCCTTCCAATTATTTTACTTGTGCCTCAGCTCGACTCCAATTCTAGTTGCCTCTCCAAACCCTACAGGGAGTAGGGCGAGCTGCAAAAAAGAATTTCGTTAGACAGTTGTTAGGACCAAATATATATATATATATAACAGAGAACACAAAATGTTTCAAGTGACAAATGTGCCACTTAATCTCTGATTAGAGGATTTATGAGTATACCATATGTGGACTATGCTGTGTAGTTTTTTTTTTTTTTTTGGGGGGGGGGGCGCACATTATGCACTCTCTCTACGATGAATTGGAATTTTTATGAGGGGATTTCTAGTCATAGGTTGGTGTTCCACTTCCTTGCCCTAATAGGTAAGTATTTTAGTAGATATAGTCCTTGTTTCTCAAGGCAATTCGTACCTCCCTCATAGTAATCAGTTAAAACAATAAATACAGACACATATAATTATTATTATGCATTCTTTAATATGAATTACATAGGTTACCTGTGTTTTGATACCTGTTGGAATTGCACAAATGTCATCAGTATGCATACGAGATGTATTGGTTGTCTGGTGTCCATGAATGGCTGGCCGGGCCGAGTTATCATGAATGAATCACCAGTCAAGTAGATTTGTAGCTCTTCTATGAACCATTTTACCTCCCTTCCTACTCCCAGTAACTTTGAACTTACTATCAGTAATGTAATAATTAGAGAAATTTGCTGCACCTTGAAACAGTATTTCCTTATTTGATGCATAAATTGGTAAAATTGGTAGGAGTCTACTTCGATTTACTGCCTGATAAAAAATAAACAGATGGAATGAGTTCCTCTTATTTTTGAACGGAGATTAATCCAAATTTATTATGTATATGAAGAATTGCATAACTGTAAAAAATGATTAAAGGAAATAATTTATTTTTACAGCTGTATGATATATATCTAAAAATTACATCAGTAAAAACTACAGTTGTGTTTATCTGTTAATAATTTATATAAAGTGTGACTGTAATTACAAAAAAAAAAATAAATAACATACAAGTAAATTTAGAATTTGCTCAGACTTTTTTTATACTTTTAAGATGAAATATCTTGTTCACTATTTATAACCCAACCACCTTTTGCTATTCTTCAAAACTGATTTACTGATTATTAAAGATGGCATTTTCAAGATTTCTGTAAATATTTATTTTTAAACAAGTAATGCATTGCAAATGCACACAGCACCCTTTAGCTCTGAGTACATTAGTCCATATTTGGTGTTCTCAATTTGCGTAGGATACACTGCTATAATGATATGCCTCTAGTTCTGCTATTTACCCTCTGAAATTTGTTTATGACTGTTCTTACTTATTAACTATATTACCACAATATTGGAATCTAAATATCAGATACTCACAGATATTGGGGAGAAAAATTGAATATCTGTTGTTTTGGTAATGCTTGCTACAGAAACTTGTGTCACTGAGCCTTGCTTTGAAGCAGGACTTATCGGGGAAAAATAGTCATCCGCACGACAAAGTCGTCCAATAGTATTTTTTTAATATTTTACTGATTGTTTACTGGAAATCATTTGGAGGTCACCTCCAACTGATTTCAGTAAGCAACACTTAATTCTGATTAAATTCCAAAAACATTCATATATCTTTCAAAGCAACATGAAAAAAATAATGCTCCACCTTTCGCTCAGAATAATAAGAAAAGGGGTTGGCTTCTTAGAAATTTGAGATGATTGTTGTTGTTGTTATTATTGTAGATTACCGGACACAGATA
>NC_090767.1:5342038-5352038 GCF_036898095.1 Palaemon carinicauda
TTCAACAATCAGGTGAAATCTGATTACACAACTGTGTCTACAATTAGTCTTGAGGGAATTCCAAAGGAGAAGAGAGAAGAGTTTGTATGCAAGTATTATGCAGTATTGGGGTCAGACAATTCTCCTTTGCAATCATTAGATGAACTGTTAAAGTATCTGAGGAAAAAAATGCACACTATGCATGAGGTGTGGGGACTACCCTTAAATCTCGCTTTTGTAACAGTTTTGTGGATGAATAAACCAGAGGTTATAAGAAACATCACCACTGAAGCTGAGCTCTACTGGCAATTTTACCTTTTGTCTCGCTCAAAATTAGAGGAGCGTTTGGCAAAAAACCCCAACACAGCTCACTTACCACCAAGTGAATTGGACAGTAAAACTGAAAGATGTATATTAAAACTATGTCATGAATCATTCAAAGCATTACAAAAAGATGAAATCAGTATTCCAAAATCCACCATCAAATATTTGTCTGCCTTTTGTCATAGTTTGGGATTGCCAGCCGAAGAGCTAACTGGCGCCTTCCTGAAGAGAGTGACCACTTCCCAGGGCTCCTTCCAGTACAGTTTCCCTCATAAAGAGATAAAGGAATTCATGGCAGCTCTGTCTTTCCCTATGAAATTGACAAACCAATGCTGGGACCAATCTGTAAACACAGCCACACCTACAAAGATCTTTGAAATGCTTCTTGGAGGGAGTCTCCCTGAAAACCTTCACAAATATCAAAATATGCTGATACAGATGATCAGCCTATTGCATATGGGTGACGGGGACGAGATGAAGGTGTCAGAAGATGCCAAGATTGAGGCACTGGAACTCCTAGTAAGGTCGGGAGTGAACGACAAAGACTCTGTGCTAAGAGTCTTGAAGAATATCAAATGTGATCATTCTTCTTCGAGATGGATAGCACAGAGGTTCAAGTTGTTTGATGAGTACACTGAAATTAGAGATCATACAATTGATGCGTACATTGCCCTACTTAGAACCACAGATGCCCCTCTCCCAAACAGAGAGGAAATTGATATCAAAATAGACCTTAAAGACACTGATGGGTTAGTTGAACTACAAAGGCAACTTTGCCGGCATCTCATCAACCCATCAAGTATAGAACTATATAACCATTACAAAGGAGATTCAGAGCCGACCGTAGAAGAGAGAGAGTCAATCAAGAATCTACTCACCAATGAGTAAGTTATTATTATTTGACAGTTATTTTGAACATTTTAAAGATATATATAATAATCAAATATCTGTATAACAATACAATGATACACGATCATACATAAGAACATATGCACATGCACACACATATAGGCCTACTAAGAGAGAGAGAGAGAGAGAGAGAGAGAGAGAGAGAGAGAGAGAGAGAGAGAGAGAGACTCATAAGCTTTAGTATAACAATCAACTTGAGTCTTGTAAACAATATATTTTATATTGTCAGTATCATCATTATCATCATTGTCACAATTAGACTCATAATAAGTCGGCTAAACATTAAAAAGTCCCGATTTTAATTTCTAATTTTTCGGTAATATTAATTTCCATATTTTACGAAATTACTCTTTTTCACTTTTCGTTTTCGTTGCCATCATCATCATCATCATCATCATATTCATCATCATCATCATCATAATCATCATCATCAACTTGATAATAAAATTCCCAATCAAATCCAATAACTATTTCTTTCTTTTCTTTTCTTCTCTTTGGAACAGTTGTAAGGAATACAGAGGCATCTGGGACCCAACGTTCCAAATCCCTACAAATATTAGTAACCTTCAAGTGAGGCTTCTAGACCAACCCAGCCTCGACGTCTTCTGTCAATCTTTGGAAAAGACAAAAGAGATTAATTTTTTATGTAAGTAATAGTAATATTATTTTCTCTGTTCCTTTCCTCCGAGGGACATTACAATACCTGGCCTCCTTTCCCTCATCCTCATCCTGTCATTCAGTCTGTTAATATCGTTGTTATCATTATCAATATCATTGTTAACATCATTATTATCATCATTATTACTCTATAGATGTAGAACATTATATTCAGAGGTCTCAATCAGGTTTTATTTTCACAAAAAGGAAAATATTGTTTTCATCTGATTTGAATTTGATATAAAAGCTTTCGATGTTAAGTTTTAATTTCTTTCCTTCCATATATTAAAAGGAAATGTCTCATTTCTATGGCCTTGATTTAATTAATAATGATAGAAATGAATCAAAATGATCATGATTGTAATGAATAGGAAACTGATATCGGCACCAGCCTTTTCGCGGCTCCTCCTGACTCCGCCTCCTTCCTGCGCTGATTGGTTCTCTACAAGGATGTGGGCGGAGTTATCCGAACAGGAGAACCAATCAGCAAAAGGAAAGTGAAAAGGTATCGGCCAATGAAATTGGGCCAATTAAATGAAGCTGAGTTGTTATTGGCTGAGGTGATTTAGATACTGCATAATGTGAGGGTTTCATGAGGAGACTGATGACATTCCTTATGCGAGCGGCTACAATGGTCACTTGCACACACACACACATTGACTCCCACACGCACACACAAACGCACACACATTAACGCAACCTCCCAGACACACTGGCAGACATTGCTCTACTGTGTTTAGTTCTTTTGCCTCTAAATTCGTTATTATTATTATTATTATTATTATTATTCCCTTTTGACCTTTTCAGTTTTGATCATCATTTTACTCAACCTTCTTCTTCTTCTTCCTCTTCTTCTTCTTCTTCTTTCTCTTCCAGATATTCGCTTCAGTGTCAACGACGTCAGCAGCGTCAGTCGCCCCATCCCTTTCTTGGAGAAGGATCCACTTGTCTATGTCTTTGTCAGGGACGTCAAGGAAGAAGACATCGAGAAGGTTGGGGACATCCTTCGGACATTGCAAGCAAGGAGGTGAGGAGACATCATTCCTTATAAGAGAGAGAGAGAGAGAGAGAGAGAGAGAGAGAGAGAGAGAGAGAGAGAGAGAGAGAGAGAGAGTATTATCATTATATTATATTATTATATTATTCATTATTAAGTTTACCTAATACTCTGGGAAAATAGGCCTATGTCCTGTCAAAATAGATATGAATATATTTTTGGGCTCAAGCCATGGCGTCCTGATGGAAGGAAGGTTCCTGTTTGGTAGCTTCCTTGGGTATAAGACTACTAAGATATTCCCAGAGAATTTAACCACAGGTTATCACAGAATTCTAACTTCTGGAGCGAGTATCTCAAAGGTTTCCCTTTAAGACATCGTAATACAACAGGGGACACGCATGTCTGAACGTGCCACATAGCTATCTCCACCCCGAACAGAGTTAATGCTTCGGTGTGTAAGGGCTGAGAATAGCTGGGAGCCGTTCCACAGCTAATCTCACTCGTGGCTACTACTGATACTCGAGACGTAAACAAACGGACGCCATTGCTCTAATGACGTCACGCGCGTCTTCATCCTTTGTTTAGTAGCTGCCCTACTTAGACGGATTTTCCCTTGTGTTAACTTTATCGCTTTGCATCTTCGCTATGTCGTTACCTTCAGCCTCGCCTTCTTCTGGAAAGTTGAGTACAAGGTTCCAGTATTGTTTAATTAAGCTCTGGCCGTAAAGTAAATATTATTTTGCGAAATAATTGATGTTTTGTGGCAGAGCTGTGCCTCTACCGGACCCGCCATTTTATGGCGTCGTTGTTGTTTTGCATGTCTTATTTAGTTAGCCACAACAACGCTTCCGGCATTATATACTAATCGAATACATTAGTTTATTTAGTCTTCATAGCTAGGAACTTTTATATCGTGTTTAGACGCTTTTTACCGGTCATCGATTGACCTCATACCAGTCGGCTACTATAGCCCCCAGGCCAGGAGCCTACATACAAGTGTTCATGCATGATTTATTAGTGATCCTAGACTAAGTTATGAAGATAGTGGCATTATTATTTTACAATACTTTTGACTAGTGATGCAAATGTTTTCGCCTTCAGGGACCATATAGGGGATAGGCTAGTCAGTGATTCTTTCTAGCCTAACCTAACCTTAGAACCCCTATATGCTTCCTTCATCCCCTGCCTTGGCATTCCCTCTATTTAGCCTTGATCCCTTTTCTGAGTAAAGGGATTAATTGTCTAATAGAGTATATATATATCGCCTCTCAGTCCTCCCTAAAGGAATGAACCCCCTTTAGGATTGCGTCTGAGAGTGAGGTTAGGCTAGCCTACCTCTATGGCTAGGATAGTCTATGACTTTCCTGCGATAGCGATATGTCTTCTTCCTTGCCTAGTTCAGGACTTTTAGCCCTGCTCTAGGTCGGGTTAGGAAGGTTTCTCTGTTCCATGCTGAAACTGTACTCTTGCACCGTTTTAGCCGATCAGCCTGATCTTAGGTTAGGGAGTGTCCTCCCTTCCCTTAGTGGCCGCTCTGGTACAGAAACCCTTCCTGGGAAGACCTCTCTCTTCTCCCTCCCCACCTATCTCTTGTATAGCCTAGCCTATGCTTAGGTTAGCTTATACTCATCTGTCCCCTGTCCTACAAATCCTCCTTAGGGTGGATGAGTAGGGCTACCCGAGCTTCCCTGTGCAGTCCGCTCTGGTACATATACCTTCATAGTGTCCTATAAGGTTAGTTACTAGTGTAGTTCTGCATAGGGGAGTCTCCCCCCCCCCCTCTTGGGTGTTCCCTAGCCCTCCCTTGGGCTACCTGCTCCCGGTCCCTAGTGACCCCTGCTTATGGATGTTAGAGCCTGTCTCTATCATGGGTACACCCTCTCAGGGAGGGGGAGGGATGTCTGGAACCCTGACGGTACTTCCTGCATTCCTTCCCCCCTCCCCCTGTCTCTCTATCTATCCGGGTGCCGGTCTCTTGCCGCCTCTACTGTCGGCAATACCTGCCTCCCTCTTGGTGACTTCCCTACCCTTGCCGCCAGCCCCCCGTGTACCGAGGGACTGCCGGCTGCCGCCGGCTACTACCGGCGGCTCTCCTACTCCTATCTAATCGTCCGCTTGCCGGTCGATCACCGGAGTGCCGGCATATACTGCCGGCAACCCGATACTACCTGTACCATCCTTATCCCAGTCACCAACCTGGCATCCTCCGGCTGCCGGAGCCGCCGCTCCTTGCCGGCGTGCCGCCGCTGTGCCGGCGGCCGCCATCCTGGTATCTAACTGACTTTTGAAAATTGTCTGTTCTAATGCCAGAATCTATGCTGGAGCGAGCTCCGGCATGCCGGCGGCTTGCCGGATGCCCCGGAGGCGTCAAGAATACTTGCACCCCCTCACTGTAGCTATCATAAGACTAAGATAGCCCTACATAGCAAATAGATAAGCTGCTTTGCTTTTAAGATCAGTACCTAGTACTGATTTATTAGTGATCATGCTGTCTCTTTGCATTCTTCTAATTCCAGCATGCTATGTGCATCTTAGCACGGCTGGTTGCCAGAAGCAGTTACCTTTATGAGGCCTTCTGGCTCTTATCTGGGAACCGAATGAATTCGATCCCAACCTTGTCCTTGGCTTTCCATGGAGTTCCAATATAATGGGAATCCTAGGAAACTATATCCAATGATCTCGGTCATTTGGATTATCCCAGGACCAAGCTTATGGTAACCAGCCGGGCGAGATGCATGGAGTGTGTTCTCCTTTACTGTTTTCATTCTCTATGCATCACACCTTCTTAAGTTAAAATTAATGATTAATATTAACTTAGTTTAAGAGCCATTCCTATGACTCCCCCATACTCATTTTCTCTTTCTTCCACAGGAGGAGCAGATGAAGTGTGACTTCGCCTTCTGCGCTGTGAAACGCCCGCAGTTTTACGGGCATACGGCTTGTAGGACTCACGCCCCTTGTGCAGACAAGAAAGGGGATTTGAAGTTCTGGAATCCACTGGATTGTACGGTCTGCCAGGCCCACCTAGTTGAGGCCTTCCATAACCCTCCCTCAGCGGAGGTTAGAGACATTTCTCGTGAAAAGCTGCGCAAGTGGGTGCGTGGCTTTCAGAAAAATGCTACCGGACCGTACCTGGCCACCGAAGAACTGAGGTCCCTGTTGTTCCCTAAGGCCTCCCCTGACTCAGTGGTTCCGAAAGACGCAATCCCCACTGTCCAAATTACGGTGGAACCTGATGTGGTCATGGCTCAGTCCATGCATGAGTGTCGTTTAGATTCCGAGGATGATGAGCAGATCTCTGACGTCTCGGAAGACACGGAGAAGACGCTTATGGCTCAAGGAGCCGAAGAGGACGAAGACAAGGTGGAATACACCGAGTCGGAGCTTGGAGCTCCTCCCTCATCCATCCCTCCGCCTACTCCTACACCGACGGATGTGTCCATTCCGTCCACCTCCTCGACCCCGGATCCCTCTTCGTCTACCCAAGAACTGATCCGGCTGATTAGAGCTGTCATGGACGACAGACTGAAGGAGAACCAGGAGTCCATCAGGTCAATGATTGGATCCAGAGAACCGAAGAAGATTTCGGTTAAGGATCTCCCAGCTTGCTCTCATGCCAACCCGTGGAGGTATGCAGCGCATATGGTTATTGCGACCGGCAGGATCTTTGTTAGTGACAAGATTGGCACGGTCCCGTTGGAAGATGTGGAGTTCTTCCCAAGCTTCGAGACCTACCCGGACTGTTACGTCCGGCTTCGTTCCGAACCTGCCTCGAAGGAGGAGACCGAACCTAAAGAAGAGATAGTGTTCGATCTCGCAAAGGCCCAGGCTATGCTAGCCTCCGCATTTAAGAGCAGGGGCTTTACCTGCTCTAAGCTTCCTGCCTTGAGCAAGAAGCATCCTACTTATGTCGCACCTGACACTGCGGTTCTTCCTTTCCTGGAAAAGGCCTTAGCTGCATGCCTTAAAGCAGCGGAAGAAGGAAAACCCTGCCCTGCACTGGAGGAGTGCAGACCCTTCTCCATCGTGACACCCCCTGACACTAGACAATGGAAAGATGTTCAACATACTTTCGTCGTGGGTAGGCTCGATCCTGACGTCGCCGGACGTCAGTTTAATGAGGACCTCCCTAAGCTCAATGATCACCTCCTTCGCCGGGAACAAGACACGAAGGAGAGGCTTGCGGCATCTCTTTCTCATCAAGTCCAACTTGAAGTTATGGCCTGTGACACAAGAGTACCTGATCACTACATGGTACTAGCCAAATCCCACTTACTTACAGTAATGAAGGACTTGTACCATTTCATAAAGGCTCGTAGAGCCTGTCGTGAATTCGTGTTTGTCGGTGCCACCGTGAAACACGAACCCCGGAGGCTGATTTCCTCCAACATCTGGGGAAAGCACCTGTTTCCTTCTGACCTTGTCAAGGAAATAACTGACAGAGCCGCCACGGAGAATAGGAACCTTCTCCACAAGTGGGGCATGTCCAGAAAAAGGAAACCCTCTCAGGACGATGGACCTCAGCCTAAGAGGAAACCTCAGAAGCCAAAACCCCAGCAACGTCAACAACGACGTCAGTTTCCGGGACCCGCTACCTCCCAAGTGGTTGCCCAACCACAGCAGACCTTTCAATTGGTCCCCCAACCGGTGTTGTCACAGTCACCGGTCTTCACCCCTGCCTTTGAACAGCCATCCACTACCTTTCATGCCAGAGGTAGAGGCTCGTCCAGGGGTGCAAGCAGAGACGCCTCTCGTCGTCCCTCCAGAGGTAGAGGAGGAAAGGGAGCTAGCGGCCGAGGCAACAAGTCCTCGGGACACCAGAAGCAATGAAGTGCTTCCGGTGGGAGGAAGACTCCGCCAATTCCAGGATCGTTGGACCTTCGATCCCTGGGCACACAGCATCATCAAGAACGGTCTAGGCTGGAGTTGGGTGCAACCACCCCCAATCTTCCAGCGGTTCTTTCAACAATCGACCCCCATTCTGGAAGAATATGTTCTAGACCTCTTGAACAAGAAGGTGATAAGGAAGGTAAAGTCCACCAGGTTCCAAGGGAGACTGTTTTGCGTTCCCAAGAAGGACTCAGACAAGCTCAGAGTCATTCTGGACTTATCCCCCCTCAACAAGTTCATAGAGAACAACAAATTCAAGATGCTGACGCTTCAACAAATAAGGACCCTTCTGCCTCAAGGTTCCTACACGGTCTCTATAGACCTGGCGGATGCCTATTGGCACATTCCAATGAACCATCATGCTTCCTCCTACCTAGGATTTCGACTCCAAAGGAAAAGCTACGCCTTCCGGGCCATGCCATTCGGCCTCAATGTGGCCCCTCGGATCTTCACAAAGCTGGCGGATGCCATAGTACAACAGCTCCGCCTAAGAAACGTCCAGGTGATGGCCTACCTCGACGACTGGCTAGTCTGGGCTCCATCGCCCGAAGAGTGTGCAAAGTCTTGCGACGAAGTTACCCAGTACTTAGAACACCTGGGATTCAAGATCAACGAGAAGAAATCTCGCCTCTCTCCAGCTCAGAAGTTTCAGTGGCTGGGAATCCACTGGAATCTTCAGTCACACCGCCTTTCCATCCCCCAGAAGAAAAGGAAGGAAATAGCAGGGTCTGTCAAGCGACTACTGAAATCCAAACGCATTTCAAGACGACAGCAGGAACGAGTTCTAGGCTCTCTACAATTCGCCTCAGTGACAAACCCAGTGCTTCGCGCACAGCTAAAGGATGCCGCGGGAGTCTGGAGACGATCGGCATCCATCGCTCGAAGAGACCTCAAGAGACGGCTTCCAAACAGACTTCGACGCCTCCTAAAGCCGTGGTCGGAAGCAAAGGCCCTGAAAAGGTCCATTCCTCTCCAACACCCTCCTCCATCACTCAACATCCACACGGATGCCTCACTGGAGGGCTGGGGAGGTCACTCCCACCTGAAACAAGCTCAAGGGACCTGGTCTCCACTATTCAAGACGTTCCACATAAACATCTTGGAGGCCATGGCGGTCCTTCTTACTCTGAAGAAGTTATCCCCGCCGCCCTCGATCCACATCCGTCTAACCCTAGACAACTCGGTGGTAGTTCGTTGTCTCAATCGCCAGGGCTCAAGATCGCCCCAGATAAATCAGGTGCTTCTCCCAATCTTCCGTCTGGCGGAGAAGAAGAAGTGGCACCTGTCTGCAGTTCACCTACAAGGATTCCGCAACGTGACAGCGGATGCTCTATCTCGGACAAACCCGATAGAGTCGGAATGGTCTCTAGACGCAAGATCATTCTCCTTCATCTCTCATCAAGTCCCAGAACTTCAGATAGATCTCTTTGCAACGAGCGACAACAATCAACTTCCTCTGTACGTAGCCCCGTACGAGGACCCCAAAGCAGAAGCGGTGGACGCCATGTCACTGGACTGGAACAGATGGTCCAAGATATACCTGTTCCCTCCCACCAACCTTCTGTTGAAAGTCCTCTCCAAACTGAGAACCTTCAAAGGGACAGCGGCCCTAGTGGCTCCCAAGTGGCCCCGGAGCAACTGGTACCCCCCTGGTCCTGGAGCTGCAGCCCAAGCTGATCCCTCTCCCGGGCCCAGTTCTCTCTCAACAAGTACAGAAGTCGACTGTCTTCGCTTCATCATCGAAAATCAAGGACCTTCATCTCATGATTTTCTCTCCCTTGCCGCAAAGAAGAGGTTTGGGATCTCGAAGAAAAGTCTAGACTTCCTAGAGGAATACAAGACCGAATCCACGAGACGGCAATATGAATCATCCTGGAGGAAATGGGTCTCCTTTGTTAAAGCAAAAAATCCTAAAGAAATCACCATTGATTTCTGTATGTCCTTCTTCATTCACCTTCATGGACAAGGATTAGCAGCCAATACGATTTCAACCTGCAAATCGGCTTTGACTAGACCAATTCTATATGCTTTCCAAATTGATCTGTCCAACGACATCTTTAACAAATTACCAAAAGCATGTGCTCGCCTACGCCCAGCACCCCCTCCGAAACCGATCTCCTGGTCACTAGACAAGGTGCTCCATTTCGCCTCCAACTTGGACAACGATTCATGCCCCCTCAAGGATCTGACTCAGAAAGTTATATTTTTATTTGCTCTCGCCTCGGGAGCTCGAGTCAGCGAAAT